>NC_092345.1:34151055-34451055 GCF_963676685.1 Mytilus edulis | reverse complement strand
TGACAATGCCATGGCTAAAAAAGAAAAAAGACAAACAGACAAACAATAGTACACAAACACAACATAGAAAACTGCAGACTTAGCAACACAAATCCCACCAATAACAAGTTGAACACTGGTGTCCTAGAAGGGTAAAAAAGATCCTGCTCCACATGCATGACATATGCATGTGACACTGATCGTGGAAATTGCTCTGGCTCAGGTTGTGTGAATCACAAGAAGATTGTTTGTGATTGAAGGGGACGACACTCTTATTTATAACTTTAGTCATATTGTTATATAACAGAGTTTCACCATATATAAGGTATATCAAATCCTAGATCCACCGTGCCAAGTCGTTAGTGTTGGAATTATGCAGTTCACACATGTATGTTAATATTTTTTATTTTATTTCATTAGACAGATGACCAGATATTACTGTTGCAAAATGGTTGGGCAGAACTTCTCATATTCAACTGTTGTATGAGATCTGTTGAAAGTAGAACAGAAATCTTCCTACCACTTGGTAAAACTGTCGATCTGGAGAAAGCTCGTAGCATCAGTGAGGGATGTGAAGACATTGTTCAACGAATGTTAGATTTGACCGATCAGTTACGTAGACTGAACGTTGATCAGTATGAATATGTGGCAATGAAAGTTCTTGTACTCATCACACCAGGTAAGAAGGCCAAATAAAATATTATGTGTGTTTCTTATTACATCTTTGAAAATAATTGGGTAGGTACTAAGGTAGGGATTTTTTTTAAATTTTACAATTTTTTTTTTACATTGAGTCTATGGGAGAGAAATTCTGACTTTTAACAGTGCTTATTGAAAAAAGACCAAATTTTTGTTAAGATAAAATTGAGAATGGAAATGGGGAATGTGTCAAAGAGACAACAACCCGACCAAATAAAAAACAACAGCAGAGGGTCACTAACAGGTCTTCAATGTAGCGAGAAATTCCTGCACCTGGAGGCGTCCTTCAGCTGGCCCCTAAACAAATATATACTAGTCCAGTGATAATGAAAGCCATACTAATTTCCAAATTGTACACAAGAAACTAAAATTAAAATAATACAAGACTAACAAAGGCCAGAGGCTCCTGACTTGGGACAGGCGCAAAAATGCGGCGGGGTTAAACATGTTTGTGAGATCTCAACCCTCCCCCTATACCTCTAACCAATGTAGAAAAGTAGGCTTTTTCCATGTTTTCTGAAAATCTATATGGAATTGTAATTTTTAAATGGCTAGTCCAAATATGCATCAAGATTGATTATAAAGCCAGGGAATGAATACTTTCAACCAACAATGAGTTTTTTTCCCCTCCAAATTTATAGATAACTGTCAAAAACACTGTTGAATCATATTTTTTTAAATCATTTACATGAGATTCGGGCTTGCTTGAATTTTACAATCAAATCTTTAAATTACTGACATGAAAATTAAATTTGTGGCATTATCCAATCAATCATTGTCAATGAGAATATTAAAAAATTGTTAATTGTTGTGTGAATTTATTGCTGAGATTGCTGAAAATGGACACAAACGAAAGATTAATTATTTTGAATTCAGGAAACATTGCATTCAAATACACAATGACTGAATCAAATTTAAACTGCAATTTTTTTTATTTTTGCAAAATATAACAAGGCTGAATTCCACAATAACAAAATCAGCAAAAATATTTGAACTTCAATAACACTGACAATGTGCACAGGTATGTTCAAAAGGAATTTCTCTTTGAACATACTGGTGCACACAAAATTAGGTGCAAAAGAGTCGGAAGATACTAAGGAGACTTTCAAAGTTAATGTCTAAAACATATGGTTTCTTTTTTAGATGTGAAAGGAATGAAAGAAAATTACAAGGCAAGAGAACAGCAAGAGTTAATAAGTGATGCTCTATATAAATATACTATTTCACATTATCCTCAGAACCCTGACAAGTTTGGTGAAATGTTGCTCAGACTACCAGAGATCACACGTGTTAGTAGTATCGGGAAAGAATTACTGAACACATTGATGCCCCCTGGATTTCAATCCTGTGGACTTTTGTTCGAACTTCTCAAAGGAGATGGAGCAGCTAAGGAAGAAAGCTAGCAACACTTCTATAAAAAGATTTCTTGTTTCACTTTCTATGTTTTCATACTTGTTTATGTTCATGTATCTAAACCATGTGTACTATCAAATGTTACATTCGTTGAATCATGGAATTGAATTTGGGTAATTGCTTACATGCATGTGCCATAATTGTGAATACTTGTAATTATGGGTCAAGGTTAAAGTTTACATTACGTTATGAAAAATGTCAGTTCTACTTTAGTTTCACTGCTGAGGCGCAATTTATGCATTCTGTTCTTGACATTTTCCTTTAATTAATTTGCAATTAGTCTGTTCTAACATGTTAACGAACAATCCAGTAGAAAATGTTTTTTTTTTTAAAATAGTGCTTAAAGATAAAAAAAATTTAAGTGACACTTGTTCAAATTTGATTTTCAGTTTCAGAAAGCAAGCAATGGTTTAAAAAAAAAGATGAAGTCAGTTTTAGATATCATCATAACTTTCTAGTTAGAACATTTATACAATAGAAATTTTTAGCAAAAGTATTTATTATAATCTTAATTGAAAATTTTAATGATATTCTTGTCTTGTACACTAAATCTCTCTTTAATCTTTCTGCCTATTGTAAGCTAGCATGTCAAACATTAGAACTAACTAAGTTAACTAATGAGACTTGTATGTAGATTTGATTAAACTTCCCAAAAATATTTTCAAATAGAGGCCAGCAATTGACAAATTTCAATTTGAATTATCTCCCTTGAACAGTATCTAATTAATTTGAATAGGTTAATAGTATCCTGAAAAGAGCTTCTAGGGCATGGAATTTATCAAGTATTTAAGGTGGTACCTAACACTACAGGGAGATAACTCTGTAAAATCAGCAGAATGTTTTAATGACGTTGTGTTCTTACGGGAATATTAAGCTTCTCAATGATCAAAATTGTAGTTTGTCAAACTGCTATATAACCAGTGTAATTTTTCTGATTAAACGGTTGGTTCAAAGTTTTTTGAAATTTTGATATTTTTGTTAAAGGGTCAAAGTAAATACTTTGACTAAATTTAATGAAAATTAAACGAGCCAAATTCATTTTAGTTAAAGTGTTGGGTACCACCTTAAGTAAACAAACTTGCTTAAACAAAAAAATAGTAGAATTATCTTAAAAATGAAGCTACGGAAAACCCAAGATATTATTTATTAATTTATAATTCATTAATATCTAATGGTCAGCTGTAAACATTATTTAGGATATTAAAGAAAAAATGCCTAGACCTTTCATACACTTACATTTAACTTAACAAAGTATATGAAGATATTTCAAATAGAAAATGTACTAAACGCAAAGGTTATTTAAAAAGATGGAACAAATACTTTCATGTGTAAAATTTTTGTCAGTATGTATTACTGTAAATGCAGAAATTTTTGTGGTCATCTATAAATAAACACCTTTGTTGAAGATTGAACAAAAATGCAAGATTGGAAGAATGTTGCATTACCTATAAAGCTATTGAGGTTTATACTTTTAAGATAAGAGTTTTTTTTATTTTTGGAAAACCCATCCGGTCATAATTTTCAAAATAATAAAAACATCACACAAATTTCTGGATTTACGGTATATTCTTTGAATTCTAAGAATTTATTTAGGCATTGTATTCATTATTTTCGTGTGTTTACTTAAAATTAATTTTACTTGGAAATTACAAATAAATATATATCCCTTATATATAACACTGAGGAATGTAGCTTGGAAGATAACTCATCTGCATTGTTTAATAATAAATTGGTGGAAATAACTTGTGAATAGAAATGTTAACTTTCTTTCAGGTGTTTTTAAGATTGCATAAATTTTTTTAAAATACATGTGCTGTAAATTCAGAACTTATTGAGTGCATTTATTATTGTGATTTTGTCATTTTAGACTAAGATGCGATTTTAGTTTTTGCAATATCAATGAATATTGAGAAAAATCCTGTTTAATTAAAAAAATAAATCCAAATTTATTATCCAAACAGTTATAACCCTGTAGCATTTTTTCATAATAATAAAAACATTGCAATAATTTCTGAAATTACAGTACAATATTTTGTAAGTGATAGTTTTCAAATGAAGAGCTTCTTGTCATGTTTTTTTTTACGTAAATGTGAAGGTAAAATACAAATTAAAAATGTTCAAATAAGTATAAATTTCAAAATAAAATGGGGAATGTGTCAAGTAGACCTGACCAAAGGGCAGAAAAAGGGGCTTGTATGCAGACATTAGACAACTCATGAAATCAAATATTCCTGAAAACCTGAAAGTTTTTCCTCAATACTTAAAAATGGTTTCCATGTAAATAAATGAATCCACTGTATACATGAGTTGAATTTAAGAAATCAGAGGTGGATTTAGGGGGGGGGGAGGAAAAATTTTGGTTGGTTATATAGGGAATCACTGAAGCGTGACGGAATCAGGGCCCCCTTAGGCAGTCAGTGGGCCCCCTCTTATGAAAATTTCTAGATCCGCCACTGGAAATGTTTAAAATTTGAAAGATGTTTATTTGAAATGGTTTATATTAGTCAGGAAAGAGACTTAATAATAAGCATAATTGCAACAGAAACTACATTTTTATGAAGCATTCAAGTTATTGCCTTTTTCATATATTATTAGATCTGTGTACCATATTGATTTTGTATTGCTGTTTAATGGTAATGCTTAATTGGTCAAAAGATAACTTTTTTGTCCATTCACTGTTTTATGTATATAACTGAAAAGTTTCATTTGTTTACTTTCTGAATCTGTAATATGTTTATAGTGGGTCAAATCAAATTTGTTCAGGTGTACAAATGGTATACTTTATCATTGACAAAATTTTGAAATTTATCTTTATCATGACATATTTTAAGTTACTGTGCAATACAATGAAATCAATGACAGAAATAATTGTTCTCTATGTACATATTAAGCATGGATTTTTCTTAGAAGAATTAAATAGATTGACAAAACTCCTCAGCAGGTTAAAAACTTACTCAAAATTGTTTATGAAATAGAATTTTACTATGAAACTTTAAAAAAAAAGTCTTTTTGAATACCCCATTTAACATGTTTAAATATGAACCATAAAAAATAAATTTTATCGACCATAATGGTCGAAACATTTTCAGAAAATCCAGTAGACTAGAGATTTTTGGACAGAAAATCCTAACTTTTTTTCAGCATTTAATACAGGGTATATTTTCTGTTGCTCAAAATATACAAAATTAAGCATGTGAATATATGTAAATATTCTCTGTTTTGTTAGTATGCTTTGTTCTTAAAATATATAATAAAATTTGTGACGATAGGAACAACTAAAAGTTAAGTATTAGCTTTGGATAAATCGTTTTGTTAACTTGATTTCCCTCATGATGATGGGAATGAATCGTCTCCCTTTCCTTAAGCTGACGACTCATTATTAACTAATATGAAACAATTTTCAGTATTCAGTAAAAAGCATTTTTCTATAGACAGTTATGCAAAAGTTATCAAAGCCATACACAAGTCTCCATGACTGGTTCTTCAATCTGCTAGAGAAATGAATCGCAAGTTTTTAACTGTTTCAGAATGTCAGTATAAAGCTTGAGCATGAATTACTTAATATTTATTTAGTATATAGATTTGTTAAAACATTTTAATTGATTTGATATGTCAATATTTAGGAATAATGTTTCATTATATGGAATAGTATTTGTATTTTTTTTCTTATATTGTGTATGAATATAAATATAAGTTTTCATTCAACATTATTCGAAAATAAACAATAACAAAATTATGTTGTTTATTGTTTTGTGGACAGTGGAAGCTGTCATATGCATAGCAGTTTAAACAGTGGAATTACAAACATGGTAAAATAAAAAAACAGTTTTCTTTCATGTGAACAAAAAAAATATTTGAACTCTGGTTAATAGTTGTCTCAATTGCAATCATAGTTACCACATCTCCTTATTTTCCTAATAGTTCATTATACACATCTACACAATACCAACGGTCTGGAAATGGTAGTATTTACCAATAATTACAATTTCTGAAATGTATTTTTGAATTTAAATCAGAATAAATAATTAAAACAGGCATATCTACCAGAATCCAATCATACATATTGACACGCTTTTGTCAGAAACAGCAGTTGATCTGTTGTCATCACTTTAGGTCCATGTTGTGGTTGTCTAATTACATTGTATCCTTAAAGGTTAGTGACCATCACCAAAATTATATTACAAAATGGACCACATGAATGATATTTCAAATTGAGTTATTGTCCTTTAATGTTCCCTACATGTTATCTATTATATTGAATAGTATAGTAGTTGAATAGAAATTTCAAGAGCAAGTCAAGATCTAACCAGGTCAAGCCATGACAAAAATCAGTAATTGACTTCAGATCTACATATATGGTCTTTTACATGCGCCAACTTTTACATGTACCACTTCAAATTAATGTTGCCTAGTTTGGGCTTCCTTTTAAAAAACAATCAATAATACGCATAAGAGGTATCATCCATGTGTCGGTTTGGCAATAGCAGGCTTTAGGATTATTGTCTAGCCAAGTGGGATTTATCAATATTAGCCTGAATCTTTTAAGAGGATCCAAAGATAATATACAAATGAAATACTTAAAAGGTGTATAAGAACACGTACTATTTTGATTGATAGCTACTTGGCCAGATGTTATTAAACATTACATGAATGTCCCGTATGTAGTAAAAGAACCATATTCAAGGACTTGATCTACAAACAAACATGGCTGCCGTTGCCAAATAGAACATAGGGGTGCCTCATATATCAAAAACTAAAACCGTTAGAGCAAATCTGATTATTTCTTTTCCAGCTTATCAACCAACATAATAAAATTAAGAATGGAAATGGGGAATGTGTCAAAGAGACAACAGTCCAACCATAGAACAGATTACAGCAGAAGGTCACCAACAGGTCGTCAATGCAACGAGAAACTCCTGCACCCGTATGGCTATATCTAAACTACTGCCTGATACAATAACATCTTATGATAAAAGCAGGAACACACTAAATAAGTGAAACTAAGTTGAATTATTCATTAACAAATTATGTTAAATGATTTCAGCACCAACATTATTAGAGAAATATCTCCATTCCCTGTGGGGGATTCAACGTTAGACATGTCGTATTTATTTTTAACTTTAAATTTAGTCTCAAACATGCGAAAAGTTTTTGATGCGGATACATTATATTTAAGAATTACTTTAGATTATTTTGTACACCTGTAAAAGAAAAATGTCCAATGGTCTCGATCTATATCCTTGATATCAACAAACCAAATGCATGAAAACATTTTTATTTTTAAAAAAACACGAGAAAGCCGATATATATCAAATTAAAAATAGTTTCTGTGGCATCATGTTCTCTTCCTTTCTAGATGTTTCAATAATGAATGTATTCTAGAAGATATTGGTCTATTTTGAAAACTTATTGGAACGTTAATCACTGTATATACTATACAACTTTCGATACTATAGTAGAACCTAAATTTAATATTCGTGTTGTTTATAGTTACTATCCTAAAAATAGAAGAAAAAAAAACATTTCAATTTCTTTCAATATAATTGGATTTTATCATACATTAGTAAGGTATTACAAGCCCAGTAGTCAGCACTTTTTGTGCTGACACGAATTGTCATTGATATGGTTATATTTATAAATTAACTGTTTACAAAATTATGAATTTTTTGAAATACTAAGGTTTTCTACCTCAGGCATAAATTACCTTAGCTGTATTTGGCAAAACTTTTAGGAATTTTGCTCCTCAATGCTCTTCAACTTCGTACTTTATTTAGCCTTTTTAACTTTTTTGGATTCGAGCGTCACTGAATGATAGTCTTTTGTAGAGGAAACGCGCGTCTGGCGTATATACAAAATTTAGTCCTGGTATCTATGATGAGTTTATTTACTAGAGGATTTCGAACAAAAATATTGTTCTACTTTTAAACGGTGGTTTCCTGAATAATCGCGAACTTTCGTTTAGAGTATATAAATGCTGTACTGCTAAGAAATGAATCAATTGAAAAATAGTAAAGTTCGCGGAAAGACACTGAGAGTTGCTGTAAAGTTTTTACATACAGAAGATCCAAAAAGGAAAACCATTATTATCATATTGTGGTAAGTAAATTTTATATAGAGTTGACTTACTTTGTATGTAATCATGGTATTATTTTATCTGCGTAAATTAATAAATATTGTTGAATTAAAATTGTGCTTTTAAATATTATATGATATAAATCTTTTATTTAGACAAAAACGAATTTCATTTAGACAAAAACGAATCATTCATGTTGCCGTATTTTTTTATTGATTAAAATTGATAAATATATAGAATATTAATTGACAGATATATATGCTCAGGGTAAAATGAAAACCAACCATAAATTCAATGACAGTTCACAGAGTTTTTTTATATATATACTGAAACAAAGAGGAAGACAGTAATGAGTGTTGACAGTTTAAAATATTTTGTAACGTAATGTTTTATACTGAATCGAATATGAAACTTAATTTTTTTTTTCTTCAGATTATTATAAACGTAGACAAAAGTGAAACAAAAAATGACAGGAAAAGGTCCAGCAATTGGAAGTGATCTTGGAACAACTTATTCTTGTGTTGGTGTATTCCAACACGGAAAAGTAGACATTATTGCCAATGACCAAGGAAACAGGACAACTCCAAGTTATGTGGCTTTCACGGATACAGAGAGACTTGTTGGTGATGCAGCTAAAAATCAAGTCACACTGAACCCTAAAAATACAATTTCCGATGCTAAAAGACTAATTGGCAGAAACTTTAGTGATTCAACAGTTCAGTCAGATATGAAACACTGGCAATTCAAAGTTATTAACAATGAAGGTAAACCAAAACTACAAGCTAAGCATAATAACATTAACGGTACCAATTTTTCTGCACCAGATGCGCATTTCGACAAATAATGTCCTTTCAGTGATGCTCGTGGCCAAAATATGTAAAATCCAAAGCTTATATAAAATATGTAGAGCTATAAGGAAGAAACCAAAACATTTACCCCAGAAGAAATAAGTTCAATGATATTGGTAAAAATGAAAGACACAGCTGAAACATATCTTGGACAGACAGTTACAGATGCCGTCATCACAGTACCTGTACACTTTAATGATTCTCAAAGATAAGCAACAAAAGATGCTGGAATAATTGCAGGACTTAATGTTTTGAGAATAATAAACGAGCCAACGGCTGCTGCTTTGGCTTACGGTCTTGAGAAAAATTTATCAGGCGAGTAAAACGTTTTAATATTTGATTCGGGAGGAGGAATATTTGACGTGTCAATTCTTACTATAGATGAGGGTTCGTTGTTTGAGGTTCGGTCAACAGCCGGAGATACTCACCTTGGAGGCAAAGACTTTGACAATACAATGGTCAACCATTTTGTAAATGAATTCAAGAGAAAATGTGGAAAAGATATTTCTGGCAATAATCGTGCAATTAGAACACTGAGGACTGCCTGTGAGAAAGCAAAGAGAACATTATCTGTATTACATTGTATTTCACTGTATTGCATTGTAGAGTATAAAATTATTGTTTGATTGTATTGCTTGACCCTCATGGGTGTAATTTTGCAATACAGATTATTAATATGATTATCAAGCAGCACAGAGGCAAGTGTTGAAATTGATTTCTTATTTGAGGGTATTGACTTTTATACAAAGGTAACTAGAGCACGATTTGAAGAACTATGTTCTGATTTGTTCAGAACAACACTTGAACCAGTTGAAAAGACATTAAGAGACGCTTAACTTGATTAAAGTAGTATTCAAGAGATCGTTCTTGTGGGAGGTTCAACGAGGATATCTAAAATACAGAAAATGCTTTCAGAATTTATGAATGGAAATGAACTGAATAATTCTGTTAACCCCGACGAAGCTGTGGCCTATTGGGCAGCTGTTCAAGCAGCTATCCTGTCGGGCGATCGTAGCGACACTATCAAAGATGTACTTTTAGTTGATGTAGCTCCATTATCCCTTGGTATTGAAACTGCAGGTGGCGTAATGGCAAAAGTGATCAACAGGAATACAAAGATCCCTACAAAGGCCTAACAAATATTTTCAACGTATTCAGACAACCAACCAGCACTTAGTATTCAGGTTTTTGAAGGTGAAAGAGCAATGACCAAAGACAATAATCATCTAGGAAAGTTCGATCTGACAGGTATACCACCAACTTCCCGTGGTGTACCTCAGATTGAAGTAGAATTTGATATTGATGCAAATGGACTATTGAATGTATCAGCTCACGACAAAAGCACAGGAAATTCAAAGAAAATAACAATCACAAAAAATTAAACGATAGAGGAAGGCTAAGTAAAGATGATATTGACCGAATGGTTTCTGATGTGGAGAAATATATTAAAGACGAAGATAAAAAACAATAGGAGCGTATCACAGCAAGAAATCAACTGGAAAACTATATATTCAGTGTTAAACAGTCTATAGGAGACTCGGGTGACAAGCTGTCAACACAGGACAAAGACGACGTATCAAAAGCTTGTGAAGAATTGCTTAAATGGTTGGATCAGAATTTACTAGCAGAAAAAGAGGAATATGAGGACAAAATGAAAGAACTTAAGAAAATATGTACCCCCATTATGACAAAACTTCATGGAGGTGCTCATAATGAATCAAACGGACAAAATAAAAGTCAGAATACTTCCGGTGGGCCTACGATAGAAGAAGTTGATTAAATAGTAGAACACTTATTGACATATTATTGTTATGCTTTTATACTTTGTTAGCAATTGTTGTTGTTGAATCATATTATCTAAGATTATTTTCATACGGGTATGATAATGTTTAATATAAGTTTGTGTTCATTCAATTCTCCCTAAATACTTTTCTAGCATTAATGTTTTTTGCAAACCTTGTGTTCTTTGATGTAACCTTTTGTCATCAAACTGATCGACTAAAAGGGAGCAGATTGAGGTAGAGGAGATAGAAAGATACCAAAAAGGGTTTTCAAACCCACATGTCAAAAACAGACTGACCATGCCATTGCAAAAAAAACACCAGAAAACAACAAAAAGATTAACAACAGTAAAGACAACACTGAAAACTTAAAACCAAACAACACGAACCCCAACAAATACTGTGGGCGATCATAGGTGATCTAGAAAGATAAGCAGAATCTACTACACATGCGACCAACACCCTTTAAAATGAAAAAAATAAGTTTATTATGTCAGTGATCTCGCCGTGGGTTGTTTTTCTTGATTATGTATTTATACATATAGAAGATGTGGCGTGATTGTCAACACGAACCCCAACAAATACTGTGGGCGATCATAGGTGATCTAGAAAGATAAGCAGAATCTACTACACAATGCGACCAACACCCTTTAAAATGAAAAAAATAAGTTTATTATGTCAGTGATCTCGCCGTGGGTTGTTTTTCTTGATTATGTATTTATACATATAGAAGATGTGGCGTGATTGTCAGTGAGACAACAATTCACTATAGACCATGTCATTTGATATAGTTGGTGTTGATTGCAACCTATAATTGATTGATTATTGATTGCTAAACGTCCAGTGGGCAGATCTTTGATATTATATCAATTTATACACAACTTTTTTAAACCATGCAAATAATCTAAATCATAGGAAATATTCACTATATATAAAAAGAACATTTGTTGTTCTACGTTTTGTCTGCATAGCAAACTTTTGTGTTATACTCTCTAGGAGTAGGGATATATTGCATTCATCTTGTCCGTCTGTTCGTTCAACAATTTGTTTCAGACACCCTTTTCTCATGTTGTTCAGAATGACTTCATATTTGATCAGAAGTTTGACCTTGATGTGTTGTAATATTTGACCTCTTTTTTCAATCTTTCAGACATCTTCTATCTCGTGGTTGATGCTTTGAATCAATCTTTAATTTTGTTAAACAAACTTCAATTTTTCGTCACATTTTTTTTAAGTACTACATAACAGAGTAACTTCATATTCTGTTAGCAACTTACTATTGATCAGTTGTACCATGTGAACGCTTGTGATCATGTAAATGCCAAATGATTTCAATTGCTTACTGTAGCGAAAGATATATATTCAAACTCATAAGTCAAAATAAACTGACAACGTCATGCCTCATAAAAAAAAAGACAAACAGACAAACCATATGATAGTGCACTAAACACAACATGGAAAATTGAAGACCAAGCAACACGAAGCCCACCAAAAACGGGGGTGTTCTCAGGTGCTCTGTAGTGTACCTCATATTAGTACAACCCTTGTTATAAGTCTTATACGGTAGGTCACATTCGTGTAAAGGTGATGGTAGTTACGACATTAGGTACATTTACGACGAGATGATTTCATCTTCACCATTCGGAACTCTAGGTTTAATAGTTTCTTTGTAAGCAGGAACCATCTATCATGGAAATAATGATAGTAAATATAAGCCCGGGAATATCGTATCAATTTGGAGGTACATACTCCGTATGCAGGCGCTGCTGGATTGTTGCTACATAGAAATGGAAAGTTCAAATTGTGAAGCTGAAATAATTTCTTTTGTGACAGTCGTAAGTTTTGTTTTCAACCGACCCACATTGTCAGTTCCTAGATATAAGTCAAAATATGGGGCAGACTTTAAAACTGTATCTGTTGTATCCTTTGTCTCGATTTCAACGGAAAAGATGCGTTCAGTATATAGTCAACGAATTTTGAATTATTTAGTGAGAGAAAATCGTCTATATACTAGATGATTGAACTGATATCAAATCAATCAAAATGTGGAGGAATCAGCAAATTAAATACAACACGATCAAGTAAAAAGTCTTTCACATGTAAATGTGTTGGTTTTGTGCATATTTATCAACTTTATCCGTCCCTGCATGTAACGGGAAGTTCTCTCACCATAATAAATGTATCTTGTGAAAGGAATACTATCCGGTTTTATCCTTTCTCCATAATGTTTTTGAGTTATCTTTCTTTACTCACACGTAAAATACCTCCTTTTTTAATGAAATATAATTTAAACAGTATGGTTGGAGTAATTTTCATCGATATATTTTATTTCATATAAGTATGCAAAAGAACTTATAAATTTTTAAAAGTCAGAACTATGAAAAACAATTAAAGGTAATCAAAGGCCATATCTGGCATTTGCTCAGAGAACGGGTTAAATTCCGTTCCGTGTTGATACATTAACGTGTAAATACGCTAATTTGAGATTGAAAAACTATTCAAATACAGACTTATGAACTTTCTAACAAAAAAAATAAGTGATGAGTGTTTATTAAGTCATTACAAGAAATTGTATCAAAATTGTTTTTACTGGTTAAAGGACAATTGAGACAATTTGAAAGTAGTTTGAGGGAGGTAATCCAATTCAATTTAAAGAATAATGTTTGATTACCTCCCTTTCACTGCTTCTAAATTATGTATTAATAAATGATGATTGTCTTCAGGTGATTAGCTGTCAATTCATTTTTAGCAGTTACTATTAATTAATATTAATTTTAGCCAGGACTATGCATGTCATTTTATATTCTAAAACGTTTATGATGTATTTAAATGGGTAATTATGATTGAGAGACTGACCATACCTTGAGAGGAAAGGAATTATTTTTTGGAATAAGGGAAAAGGGGGAGGTGGAAAATATCGGAGGGGAGACAATTTTTCTCATTTCAGAAATGTTTTTTTTTTGGGGGGGGGGGTCAATTCGAAACAGTGCGTGTGTTGCTCAAAATAAAAATAAATGAATATATTAAATTAAAATCATTTAACCAATTCTAAGTTCTTTGACCACAGTTATCCTGTGTCAGAAACCTATCATGTGTCAAATATTTAATTACAATCCAAATTTAGACCTGTATCAAGCGCGAATATAGTGTCCATTTTTGCCCCAACTGTTCAGGGTTGGACCTGTGCGGTCGGTCGTATTCAGCTGTGCTCGGCGAAGCAATTTATTTGTTCAAGCATTGGAATTAAGATTGGCATCTGCAAACAATATAAAAAGGCGAAGTTTAACTTCTATACATTATATCTAAATTTGATTAGACATAATCAAATTGATCTATTATGATAATATACAGGTTTAACTCCGCCTACTTATAGTGTTTTCAAATTTCAATCTTAGTTACAATACTTCAGGTGAATTGATACAAACAAAGCAAGCAAAGAAAAACCAAACCTTTAACTTGATAACAGCTGTAACGATTTTTGTCAAGGTAGTTGTGGATGAAGTTTAAGTCCAATCAACTTGAAACATAATACACAGGTTCCCTATGATATTATCTTTCTAATTTTAATGCCAAATTAAAGTTTGACCCCAATTTCAGGGTCCTCTGAACATAGAAACTGATAGTGCGAGTGCAGCATCCGTGTACTATGGTCACATTCTTGTTTATACATTTGATAACAAAATCTTAGACCTGATGATTTGATAGGGTTACAGACTCCGGAATAATGGCCTTAAAAATAATGAAGAGATAAATGAAGACCCCATCAAATCATTCGACTTAATATGTCATATTTAACTTTGTTTGAAGATCATAATCCTGAAAGCTTTTAAAATACGATTATAATATGTATGTCTGAAACAAAGTTAATTTATATTTCTTTTTACACATTTGTTTAATACTTTTGTTTACCATCAAACTGGACACTGGGCGGATTCATGTAATTTTTATCAATGAAACAAAAGGTATTCATGAAAGGTGCGATTATCCAGTTCTTACTCTTTAACATAATTGTTGTATAATTGTGATTTTTTTTAATACCAAAGTTGAGCATTCTTCAGAAATTTGAGAAACTTGATACAGATCAAGTGTTTTCATCAATAGAAAATGTTATTATTTTGAAGAAAATTTTGAAATATATTTAACGCTCGACTATATATTCGCAAGGCTAAAAATTGTTTGTGTCTAAACTCTTTGTTTTTCAGTCGTATTTAAAAGCTATTAGTATTTCGTTTTAAAGAAAGGAGTTATCGAAGACAAAGAAATGATCTATATGCCTATTTATTTACCTTAAGAAAAAGTCAATTTTATCATTTCAAGGACGCGTTCATCGACCTTGCAAAATATTGCCAGACATTAAAGAACAGTTTTAATTTGAAAAAGATGTTAATTTTAGAAATCATGCAGAAAATTTGTTTCATTCATCATTTGTTCATTTTTAGACACTATAGTACATTTTTTATTTGAAAATGATGTACAAAAATTGTCCATTGAGGGAAATTATGCACAACAATATTTTTCATTTAGTTGAACCGAGTCGTTATAGGTTGATATCTCATCCTATTGGCTGTGTCAGTATATGGTAATAAAAAACATATATAACGTGTTAAATATTTCAAATTTACACATGTACAAATAAATCAAGGAAGCTATTTGAAGAATATGCTGTTAATATTTGCGGAAATGGGAAAGTGTGGGTTTTGTTTTTGACGTAATACGTTTTAAACATGATAATATTTTTTTCGTTGGTGCATCAGCCGCCTGAAGTCACTGTTAAACATATACAGTCATTGTGCTTTCTTTGACATTGTAGGACTGTGATTTTAGTTTCAAGAAACCTGAATATGCTCCAAACAAGTAATAAAAGAATACACACATTTAATAGAATAAACAGCTGCGCCATGAGCGCATGATACGCTCGTCGCGTTTTCAAAGAATAAAGTTCAATAACTCCTCAATTTCAAAAGAAATGTGCACAAAACGAAAGGAAGCTGCCTTAATAGATATAAATCAGTCATCAAAGTTTAATGAAAACTGCTGAAAGCACTTTTAGAATATAGTCTGAAAACTGGAAAAATCACCCTCTTTTTATGAATAAAATCCAATAACTCGGAAACGTAAAATCCAAAATTTATCAAGATTAAAAGGAAGCACACATCAATAGATTCACCAAAGTTTCATGCAAATTGGTAAAAGCGGACGGATAGACGGATAGACGGACAACGGTTTACCATAATACGTCTCGTAAACGGGCGTATAAAAAAGAAGGGAAAAATAAAGATACGTACGAAAAAAATGAATAAGCAACGTATTTCTCGATTTTTTATTTGGCGTGATGAGCGTAGATCATGCTTATCGTAGTAAAAGCGTGGTGAGAACGTGGTATAATCGTAGCACGATCGTTGTAGAAGCGTAATGAGGACGTAGTATCATCGTGAAAACAACGAAAATAAAAAAAAACCATGCCGCTCATACCGTGACAACACCATGATCTGAATTAATTTAAGATCGCATTGAGCGTGGTGCGATTGTGGTCTAGTGGGTTTGGGGCGTAAGCTGGGGTCACACATCCACGATTTTTACTGCCATCCTTGACAGGACCATTCCCGATTAAAAATTGTCAAAATTTTGAACAAGAAAATTCAAACTGAGAAAAACAAATTAACACGACAACAGTGAACCGACGCTGACGGAAGTTATCCGTTAGAAAACTGTCGGCATATTCGGGATGCTCAGGAACTGTCGGAACGTAATCCTAACAGGGTCCGCTCTACCGCATTTCAAACGGCTTTGTCCGGTCTCAGTCGTCTTGTGTTCTGTTATTGTCGAGACTCTGGCGTGGGTATCATTGATGAATTTCGTATTAATATCGAGATTGTTCTGGAACGGTTTCGGCAAAGACGGTTCGCATTCGACAAGATCTGAATGCAATCTGGACTCAATCGGCAGAAAAACAGCAATGAAAAATTTCTCCAGATCCTTCCATTTCGACAGGACACCGTCAAGAAAACACATAACATTTTTAGGATTTTTATCCGATACAGCAGAATCTGTCACAATATAGTCACGCTTGTAATCTGACTAGACAAAATCGGCCTAGTTTCCCCGAATGTTACGGGACGCACCTAACCGTTGGAGTGCTTGGCCGAACTATCCGGACCCCGTATGAATCTGTTATGAACTTAAACGACTGCGTTCAGACAATGATAGGACATTCCCGATAATTGAGGATAGTAATCCGACTTTTTCACTTTTCGTGTCTTATCGCTGTCTGAGCTCAAACGGGAGCAATAATCGGCAATGTGTGAATGCCGCATTTGCAATTACAAGAATTGTATTAAAATATGTAATTTTCCTCCTACCCAATTTATCCCTAACGTTTATCATAATATGTACTAGTCATTGCTATTCACTAGTAATCTTTAGTTGCGTAATTAAATTTGATGCAGGAGCCCTATAGTTTTCATTTGTTTCCATCTCTCCGTCAGCCCGTCAACAAGTTTCGTAGAAAAAAAAACAAATGTATAGAAAGAAGTACCATAAAATTTCCCAATGTTGCCATATATGTAATTTGCATATTTTTATTTTCTTGCATTTCAGCTCATCAATTATAAAAACATTCTGTTTCATAATTTTATTGTGCACAGTAACTTGGCTATGTGTATCCTTTGCTTGAAAATAGGACAAGGACTTAGGTTGAAACTGTTGGTGACTCTTGCCTTAAATGTGTTTAATGTGTCCGGACCATGATAAATGGTGCTGGTAATTATAACTATGCACTTTAAATAGACTATGCCGATATTTTGATGACAGACGTATGATTTGTAGCATACTTTCTTGTAGCAGCAAAAGATCTAACAAGTGTACATGACGACTTGTTTTGTGTGCAAAAGTATAAATTATTTGCTACCGAGCCTCACACAAATTCCACAGCGGGGCCGTTGCGGACATGTAAATTTTTGCTAGATATTGTTTCACCTTTCCTGTTTATATGACTAAATTTGTGCTGCCCATATTATATCAGACAAGGTGAAATTATATAACGTAAGAATAATGGTTTACGAAGACATTACCTAATAATTCAAGCCCGTACCATCTCTGATTCTCTTTCCGCCTGTGGTAATCGTAGTAAGAGATATATCACGACTGGATTATTCTGGTTAATGAAGAGAGGGAATGTAACTCTAGATCTGAACATATATATATACACATTTATCACTGCTTTTTCATGCTCCATCTAGGGACATTATATTTTTCGACTGTCCGTCTGCCCCGCTTCGGGTTAAAGCTGTTGGTTAAAGTTTTTTGTCAAAGGATTTTTTGATGAAGTTGAAGCCCAATCAACTTGAAACTTAGTACACATAATTCCTATAATATGATCTTTCTAATCTTAATAACAAATACGATTTTTGACCCCAATTTCACGGTACATTGAAAATAGTAAATGATAGTAAGTAGGAGTTTCAGGTTAAAGTTTTTAGTCAAATGTAGTTTTTAATGAAGTTGAAGTCCAATCAATTTGAAATTGTGTACACATGCATGTTCCCTATGATATGATCTTTCTAATTTAAATTCCAAATTAGATTTTTGATCCCAATTTCACTGTCTACTGAACATAGAAAATGATAGTGCGAGTTTCAGGTTAAAGTTTTTGGTCAAGGTAGTTTTTGATGACGTTGAAA
This sequence comes from Mytilus edulis, assembly GCF_963676685.1. Taxonomy (NCBI): domain Eukaryota; kingdom Metazoa; phylum Mollusca; class Bivalvia; order Mytilida; family Mytilidae; genus Mytilus; species Mytilus edulis. The sequence goes on along the minus strand of NC_092345.1, from coordinate 34,432,583 downwards.
TTCAATCAACTTGAAACTTAGTATACATGTTCCCTATGATATGATATTTCTAATTTTAATGCCGAATTTAGTTTTGTCTCCAATTTCACGGTCCACTGAACATAGAAAATGATAGCGTGAATGGGTCATCCGTGTAGTATTGACACATTCTTGTTTGTTCAAGCATTGTAATTAAGACTGGCGTCTGCAAACCATATACAAAGTCTAACTTTTATATATTATATTTAAATTTGATTAGACGTTATCAAATAATCAAATTAATCTTTTATGATAATATACAGTTTGAGATCCGCCTACTTATATTGTTTGCACATGTCAATGTTAGTTACAATACTTAAGTAAACTTTGATATAAACAAAGCAAGCAAGCAAAGAAAACCTTTAACAGCTGTAACGATTTTGGTCAAGGTAGTTATTGATGAAGTTGAAGCCGAATCAACTTGAAACATAATATAAATGTTTCCTATGGTATGATCTATCTAATTTTAATGCCATATTAGAGTTTTTACACCAATTTCAGGGTCCACTGAACATAGAAATTGATAGTGCGAATGGGGCATCCGTGTACTATGGACGATTCGTGTTTTCATAAACATGATAAGTAATCCTAAATTTGAGGATTTGGATAGGGTTACACACTCAAGGATAATGGCCTTAAAAATAAATTATAAATAAATGAAGACTCCATCAAAACCCTCGAACGTAATATGCCATAATTTAACTTTGTTTGAAGATCCTAATCCTGAATGCTTTTAAAATACGATTACTACATGTATTTCTAAAAACAAGTAAATTTACATTTCTTTTTACACATTTGTACAGTTATTTAGTTGACCATCAAACTGGGCACTGGGCGAATCATGTAATTTTTATCAATGAAACAAAAGGTATTCATGAAAGGTTCGATTATCCAGCTATTACTCTTTTACAAAATTGTCGCATAATGTGATTTTTTTTAAATACCAAATTTGAGCAGTCTTCAGAAATTTGAGAAACTTAATACAGAGCAAGCGTTTTCATCCGTTGAAAAGGTTATTATTTTGAAGAAAACTTTGTGTCGAAACTTTTTGTTTTTCAGTCGTATTAAGCGTAGTTTTACGTTTGCGCAAATTGGCATTACTTTTCTGGAAAAAAAAATAACGTTTCCGCAAAAAAAAGTGTACGTTTCCGGAAATACATACCTTACTTTTCCGAGGAAATAGTAACGATTCCGAAAAAAAAAAATTAAATTATTACTTTTCGAGAAAGATAATTAAGGAGTACTTTGAACTTTGTCCTAAATGAAACCTGCAACAATAGATTGTAGCAGCATGCAATTTTTTTAACAGCAGTATGCATTGCATATTCAGTGCACACATCAATAAGCAGATCCCACATTTTGATAAAAAGTGGCAGTAACGCAAACAGAGGAATGAAGTTACCATTTTACACCCATGTATTGAATAATCAACTGTGCCATTTTTGAAAATATCAGTTATATCATTTATACATAGAAGATCATAGACATTTCAAGTTGGTGAAACATGAAAATATACCGATTCCGACATCATCATCTTTCACTTAGGTGAAACTTTCATTTTTTTTTTATTTCTAGTATATTGTAGATATATATAAGATCGGAACCTTTTTGTATAAAAATATGAAATAAATAATTTATCTAACATAAAATTTATATTCATATATTAATAATTTACTACCAGGTAAATTTTCGGAAAAGTAATAATTAAAATACAATTTCTGGAAACGTATACTTTAAATTTCCGGAAACGTAGTGTTGAAACTTTGAAAAGTTAGCGGAAATGCAAAACGCCTATATTAAGCTGTTATTATTCCGTTTTAAAGAGTTAAAGGATAGAAGACAAAGAAATGATCGAGATGGCTATCATCTGGCTTACAGTTAATTTTATCATTTCATGGACGTGTTCATCGACCTTGCAAAATATTGCTAGACATTTAAGTACATTTTTAATTTGAAAATGATGTTTATTTCAGGGAATCATGCAGACTGCGTGTTTCATTTATTGTTAGGCATTTTAGCACATTTTTTATTTGAAAATGATGTCCGAAACAAAAAATAGTCCATTGAGTGAAACTATGCATGATATTTGTCATTTAATTAAACAGAGTCGTTTATATAGGTTGATATTTCACCCTATCGGCTACTACAGCATATGATGCTAAAACATATTATTATAACGTGTAACATATTTTACACATGTAACCAATTAATCAAGGAAGCTATTTGTACATTTCCGGAAGAATATGCTGTTATCATGTTAATAATTGCGGAAGTAGGGAAGTGTGGGTTTTGTTTTTGATGTAATACGTTTATAACATGATAATATTTGTCTCGTTGGTGCATCAGCCGCCTTTAATCACTATTAAGGAAGCAGTACTCAGTTAGGAGTTTTGTGACGCATTTTTGCCCGGTGTATTTTTCAAATAGGAAAGTTATTGTGTAATAAAATTAATTTTTGGACAGCTGAGTGCTAATTTAGCCTTCAAAGATGGTTTATAAGAGCATCAAGATTATTTTTTACATGTTTTATGGGCTATTTTCTGTTTGACAATCCGACGATAGCTAGACCGGCCATCGGCCCAGAATTTAATGTAATGTTTACAAACACTTTTTATCTACACGAAGTTTTTGACGCAATTTTACAAAAAAATTAGATGAAAGACATATGATTTTCATTGGATTTGCTGAATGATATTTGTACACAGTTTCAGAAAAGGTATTACTTCAAGCGATTGAAATTCTGCTTTTAGCCAAATTTTGGGGAAATATGTGACATCTTTTCCCCTCTTTATGTAATATTTTATAACAAATAAATGCAGATTACTGCCATGGATACACCCAAAAGAAATTATATTTTACCATTTTATATACTGGATATAAAATCTATGGAAGATTCTGATTACATACATATGCACATATATGACACAAACAGTCAATCATTTTAAAAACCGATCTCACATCGCGACATTTCAGAAAACGTGAGCGATGAGAGATTTGTTTTTAATTAGATTGACAAACAGTAAGCTTAATATTTCAAGAAAGCAATGAAAAGGGGATGGGAAAATTTCTAAGGGCAAATTTTAATATTTTTTTCTAACTGTTTATTGCTACCTAAACAGTCACTGTGCTTTCTTCCACATCGCAGAACTGTGACAGTATTTAAAAATCCTGAATCTTCAAATACGTAATAAAAAATACATACATCCAGGAAAAACACAAGAAATAAAAAAATTAGAAAAAAAATGAATTAATAACAAATTTCTCCAGTAATTTATAGGATGTCATTTGTTGCTGTTTATCATGTTTGTTTTTCGTTCATTATTTTAACATAAATCAATTTTCACGTTTGAATAGTTTTACATGGTCATTTCAGGGACTTTTTTGAGAGCTTGCCTTGCGGTGTGGGTTCTGCGCAGTATTGAAGGTTGTACAGTGACCCATTGTTTCATACCACCTAAGTCATTTAGTCTCATTGACAATCATACCACGTCTTTTTATTTTCATACTTATTTCAATAAACAGACAGATCAAATGCAACAGGGAAAAAAGAAAATAGAAAATAAATTTATCTCGAGAAGAAATATGCCAAAAGAGCAAAACATGATAACACATTGATACATCATAATGAAAAGAAAGTATAACAAGTATAATACAGCTCGGGGGACAAATACTATCAATGTAATGAAAAGAAGGATCGCAGTGTGTCAACAATTACAGGCCCGTAGCCAGGAATTTCCAGGGGGGGGGGGGGGGTATTTGGACTCACAAACTCGACTTTAACAGTCACAACTCGAACAGAACGTTGACTTTAACAGTGCTTATTTGTTTTGTTTTCAAGGGGGCTCGTCCGAACCCCCCTGGCTACGGGTATGAACTATGACACAATATCCATACTTTTGTTCGTTATTTGTGCCTTTTATTCGTTTGTCATTTTGTATTCCCCCTTATAGAGCTCCATATAGAGAAGCGGAAGATACCAAATGGATATTCAAACTCATAAATCGAAAACGACATGACAACAGTACAACAAAAACAACGATCTACAAAAAAAAACCACCTTAGAAACTAAAGGACTGAGCAACCACCAAATACCGGGTGTGATCTCAGGTGCTCCGGAAGGGTAAGTATAGTAGCTTCTGTACCTATAGTATCTCACTTTTGATATAATTTGATTGGAGAAGACGGACGATATACTTTGAAGCAACACTTAAATAAAAAATTAAACTTAAATCAACAAAGTAAATAGTGCACCACCTGTGGTAAGTAGATGGGAAAAACTACCGGAGAGTCTTAAACGATAACCAAAACAGCTCACAACTCACAATACATTTGCCACAAGCTCAAGTATGAGTTAAACATGCTGATTGCATTCGTTGACAAAAAATTGGGATCTTCGATCTGTTTTTTAATGTGACAACTTTACAACAAAATCTAGAATAGGCGGGTTTAAGCAACTATAGGTTTTATGTCGGTCTTCAACAATGAGCAATACCATATCCTATAGAATATTTTAACTTAATCTATAAAAAGATTGAGACATCATGACACAAATTGGGAAAATTCAAACGAAGAAAACAACGGTCTAATTTATGACACAACAATCAATTGGTGGGTGGGTTTTGGGTGGTGGTGGTGGTGGTGGTGGGGGGGGGGGATTATGACAGACAACAACAAACGACAACAACAGGCACTTTGATGGAGTACACCCCCTTTTCCAAAAAAAAATTTGTGTTTTAATTTTTAACTAGTAAATAGTTTCCGATATCATAACTTATTTCGCCTAATTAATGTGTTATTGCTTTTATCCATACGATATTACAAAAACTGCAGTTTTTATATGATACCCTTCTATTCTTAATTTACACATAAAAAAAGAGGGAGGCATCCCAAAAGCGCCTATTACGACAACCTCATTACAGCAGGTTCCCGAACCAGGACAGGAAAACACGAAACTTGTTAGGTTCAAGCATGAATATGAGTGCCAAACTGTCCCTAACCCGGAATGGTGGTATAGTTAACAACACACCATAGTAAGATATTTAGTTAGGAATGGCTTGACTCATTTGATCAGCACGTTTAACAAAAAACAACTTACATAAAGACAAAAACCACAGTGTACTGATCTAGGAGTTAATAATGTTAACTGGAAATTTTCATGTTAACTATTTTAAAACGATTAAATAATATTATTGACCATAAATCTTTCCGGGGATTTTTTTTAACTATACAAGCCACATTTAAGTTATTACACGTGTTTCTTTAACCATTACCAAGAGTCGATGACTATTGCCGTGACATGTGAGTTATATTTGGAATTTCCTCTATTTAAAAGATGTATAAAACAATTCCATATCTGTTTTTATATTTATTGAGACAAAGTGGTTAAATGCCAAATCTAAATTAATTATATGTTGTGTCGAGGCCTGAAGGATAATACATGATTAGCATATGTATAACCACATACTACTATACTCTTCACGTATTCCTCACATTGCAGTTGTAACTACTACCGTACAAGAGCAGGACTGTGTTTTTTCAGTTTTTTTTCACGATGAAATTAACTGATATAGACCAGGGATATTCTTGGGTAATACTGTTTTGTAAGTAAAATGAGTTATTGTAATTAGTATAAAAGGATAAACAAGACTTTCACAATGTTTTTCTTGGGGTAACACTCTGCTCTATCATACTTTCAGTCATGTGTTATTTAATTTATTATTGAAGGATCATACAGATTATAAATTTTTATTTGGCAGTCTTCTATTGGATATAAACATGGAAGGATAACATTTAAAAAGTGTTAACCACTAAGCCTTATATTCCAGTAGTTCTATAGTACGTTATCCTCTTATTTAGATTCAATTTTAACATATAATAATATTTTCACGGACATTATTACCCAACTGTTAAGCGATTATCATATTAAGGTCCTCGTACTGATCGTTTGAGTTGGGCCAATTGCAAATGACTGTTACGGCATGTTTTTCATGCAGCAATTTTGCGACTGTCCCAAGTAATGAACATCTCGCTTGGTGTAGACTTGTTTGTGTTTTTTTTCTAATTTGTATGTTTCGGATTTTTAATTGGCGTCCATTTCTCTTATCAAACTTATATCCATTATTTATCTTAGAAACAAATGAAGCCTCCTTATGGGTAAGAGATTTTTCGCAGCGTTGAAGACCCATTGGTCTTTGATCGGGTTATTGTTGTCTTCTTGACACATTCCACGTTTCCGTTTTCTTTTCTATTAAAATAATATTTATGTTATTTAGGAGCTGAAAATATTATTAACCGATTATTGAGATTACTATACAGAATTGGATTTATAATTCGTCTCAAATTTAGCCAAACAGTGCAAGATCTTTAAATTTTGGTTAGCAATTTTTGTTCATTTCTCAGCGGTATTCCAACACTTGCCTGTGTGACATCGTGGCAACACTGCCTGAACCGTGCCATAAACAACTCGACCCGCTAGGCTTTAAACAAAATCGTTCGCTTTTCGAGTTATGCCTTTCTTCATCGGCTTTATCTCGGATTGTAACACAGTACATGATGTATAAGTAAATGATATACCTTTCAGATCACCTATTATGTCTATGTATATCTATATATGTATGTATTCATATCCATTTATTTTTATTGTTCATAATTGTTTATGTCACAAAAATTATGTAAGACTTTATAACCTTTAAGAATTAGTATAATTATTAATGCAAATTATGATTTATGTTGGTGTCAGTTTATGAAGATCTAAAAAGTAAGGAGGAAAAAGAGTTCGCTTAAATATCAATGAATTGATATCCTTAGAATGGTGTTACTTTGTTTATACTGCAAGTTTTAAACCTTTCTCAGTACTTAGTCTATCATAGAATGTTCTTAAAAATCTATATGTTGCTGCCAGATGAATTTCTGCTTTGTTTTGTAAATTAGTTATGATATCTGTCATCGTCTTCGGTTTTAGTTTGTTATCCCGATTTTGTTTTTTGTCCATGGATTTATGAGTTTTGAACAGCGGTATACTACTGTTGCCTTTATTTAGGGTACACATTAGTCAAAATGCTGTATTACGTACGCACAAAATACCAAAGTACTATGAAACATAGAAATAAAGGTGACCTTGTAACGATGAAGCTGTAAACATATTTTTTTGACTTTTTTCACTTCGAACACGGTGATACTTTAAGAGAGGGACGAAAGATACCAAAGGGACAGTCAAACTCATAAATCTAAAACAAACTGACAACTCCATGGCTAAAAATGAAAAAGACAAACAGAAACTTTAGTTGATACATAAGATAAGCGAAATTGGAGACCCAGTGATTATGTTATATCAAGGAGGTTATATTCGTATCGTCTAGCAGCTATATGTCAATATATGAAATGTTAATGGATTTGATAATTTTAAGACAACTTCAAAACAAATATTAACACAAATTTTAAATTCTACGCAATGATATACTTAATTTAAAGGATTCATGCAACACTATTTAAAAAAATAAAAGAGATAAATGACCCCCCCCCCCATTTTTGGTTCAAGTTTTACGTCCGGTAGTTGTACGCACCATGATCTTATAAAAATCTGAGATATGACCCATCTATTGTTAACCTTTAACGTTTGTAGTATTTACGTGACATTCATATATTTCCATTTCTAGTAGTGAAACTATTGTATCATTCATTAGTTACAAAATATTTTCATAAACTATTAGTAATAAACCACCTACAACATGCAACTAATCATCAAAAACAAAACAAGGACACACAATTCAAGGTGACTACATAACAATCATAATTTTGACATGAAATGAGTAGTATCCTTACCAAAAGGTCACAAAGGAGAACAAGATAACGATTGTTATTTATTTTCTTAAACATTCCCCTTTCCAGTCCTAATTTGATATTTAAGGACTGACTTATATCGTTTTAAGTATGACAATGTCTTATTTTATTTCAATGAAGGTTAATGGAGGATAGGTCATTAACTTCCAATATCTCTTTTGTTTATTGAATACTGCTGCATTTTAGATCATTTATCATAGTTATCAATGAATTATTTTTTTGGCGAAGCCTTTTATGAATATTCAGGATTGTGGAAATATTTATTTTGAGGTGGAGAGGAGTTTTTGCGGATTTACAATTCATCTCCATCTGCTGCTCCGTATGCTTATTTTTTATGTCCCTGTGCAAATATTAACACAGTTTCCAGCAGTTTGTGTTGCAGAATATTCATTTCCATCCTGTATTATTCAATTTTTTTTCATTTTCAGCTCTTACCAGGCCTAGATATTCATTCCCAACCCCAACCCCAGAAAAAAAATGGCATTTCCCTTAAGAGTGGTTAACCTTTATCATCAAACGATTAGTGCGCCTTAAAAATATTGTCATTCGTCATGCCGTATTAATGAGCTATCATAAGCGTCAAACGCAGTACCTTCTATCTTTTACCTTTAAATGAAAAGTGAAGTATTTTTTTCCCAGCCCCAACTATGTAATAGTATTCAATATATTTACTATCTATCCATGTGCAAATCTAGGATTTTGAAAAAGGAGAGTGGGTGCTATCAAGCCAATGTTTTGAAACATGTAAAAAGTCTATTCAGTTTATCATATATGTTACTCTACAATTTCTAGAAATCATAAGCGTTCCAATAAAATTTGATGTTACAACATAAACGCCTGTTTGACTACAACAAGAAAAGATGCTTGTACACAGGCAAAATTTGCTTACGTGAATTTCACATGAATTTGACATGAAATTCACATGAAAAATTTCACGTGAAAATTTGTATGTGAATTTCACGTAAATTGAGATTCCCGTGATTTTCATGTGAAAATTTTCACATTAATTTTACATGAATTTTTCAACAAAATTGGTATTTATCTTGATTTTACTTGAATTTGAAAATTAAGATGTTGTTTGAATTACTTTATTTCAAAAATTCATGTGATTATCACGTGAACAAAACTCATGTGATTTTCATGTGAATTTCACATAAAATTCATGTGAAACTCACATGCACAAATTTCACGTGAGTTCACGTATAAGCTCGTTTGAGGTGAAATTCACGTGAATTTTACGTGAGATTCACATGAATTTAAATTCACGTGAAATTGATGTGAATGAAATTTGCTTGTGTTATATGTCGTCAATTGTACGAATTGTACCACAAGTTCTCATGTCAAGTGTCTAACATTCTCAAAATAAGGACTATCAAAATGTTAACAATCATGATATGATTTGCTTGAGATAATAAACATTTTCAATAATTTGTAGGGTAGTTCATTTGTCTTCTGTTAGGTATTTAATGACTGCATTTATAAGATAATTTCGTTTTTCATCTTATATATTTCTTTCGTCATATATCTTTAAAACGCATGTTAAAATGTTCTGCTTTTTCTCAAAGCTGAGGTAAAAAAAAAGCAATAATGTTGTTCCCTAAGTATTCAAGAACATAAGTATGCGATAAATTAAACCTGGTAAAGTATGTCTGGACAGACACTAACTGCTAGTATAAAAAGTCCATTGCATGTTACATAAATTACTTTTAATTACCCAAACAGACATAAGCATAATAACCATCTGAGGTCAGCTTTTGTGTTATTTAGTTGGAACCTTTCTAAAATGTAAATTTATCATTTGAAATTTAAACAAATGATACGTTATATTAAATCATGTCAGTGCCACATAACTGCCTTTTGAAATACTTACACCCTCGGGCATAGCAGTCCACCAGTAGAGATATCGGTCAAGTGAGTATGTTGAAGGCCGTACGGTGACCTATAGGTGTTAACTTCTCCGTTATATGGAGGGATGTCATTGACAATCATACCACATCTTCTAATTGTTATAGCTCTTTTATTTGAAACTTTTGTATCAAATTAATAGATAGCAGTAATGTCATAAAAACGCAAAATATTGTAATTTTCCCCTTAACGTTTTCTATGACAGTGTAAAACCAAATAATCCTATTCAAATTCAATGTAATCTATTAACCGATCAAATCAATTTTGTTGTCATTAGATATTTACAGTAGGTATGTGGTAAAACAAATTTAAACAAACAATAAACAGCAAAATAAAAACAAACAAAAAATACAAAGAAGATAAGAAATAGATTTTTTTTTACAATATTCAATAACCATTTCACTATGTGATCCCTACCCTCCGTCTTGATCTTAGTTCTAATTACCTTTTAAAGAGTCAACAATTCTGATGATCTGTATAAAGGAAGCGGGGTTTAACATATACAATAGTGTCTGGTCATCAAGGAAATGAATGAAATGTACATAATCTTATTATATATCATTACATGAATTTTGTCTGGTAACCTGTTTTCCTTACAATTCAGAATAAAATGAGATTCCTCTTCGATAACTGCTGGTTTTGCACAGTCTTTGTGCTCGAGGAACTTACATGTTACGACTATTTTCTTTTCCATTAACATGGAATCTTATGCAAAATTTTGTAAAAAAAAATATTTTTAAAAGAAAAATCATTAAATAGGCATTATAGGTACAAATTTGCTTCACGTGAAGATTTTAATATTCAAACTTGAAATATTTGCTACTTCCGTCAATTTTTTTTCTTCTAATTTATTTTATATAAAAATCCAAGTAATCTTTCAAATTGATTTAAAAAATGCATCAGGGGATTTTGCAGAACAAAACAAAACAAATAAACAAAACATCTGATTGGAAGGTCCTGTAGTAGAATGATTATGGGGTGGAAATGATACCTGCCAGTGGAAACTGAGGGTATGTTGTTGGATAAGGACACATATTTTGCCTTGTAACATGCCGAAATAGAACCCATCAAATAGGAGTTTCAAAAAAGTTTGACTCTTTTCTTTACGAGGCGTCGAGTTGTACGTCACAATTACTACCCGACACGACTGCGTATTTGTTCCTTCCTACAACAATGATCAACACCCTTATCGTAATATTGGCAACGAAAGTCCATGACATGACGAAGTATGAAATTTTAAAACGAGAAAACCAACCCAATGATGACATCAATTAAACGAAAAACAAATCTTTGCAACAACACAACATTTGAAAAAACTGAAGAAAAAAAAAATTGAAATGGCCTGACGTAACAGATTGATACGAAGCACAACAGACTAACATAAAAAGACCCTGAGTATCGATCTTAGAGTACTCGCAGCTACTAAAGTTTGTTCAAAGTGGATTAAAGCTTATAAATTCATCATGTTCTGAAAGACTTAGTTCAAGTTAAAGTTCATGTCACACATACAAATCAACTTGAATCACAATTAACTTATTAGTCAGTGAGTTCTTTGAACAGATTTTAACATTCTAAACTTATCATGTGTCGCCTGGAGCGATAATAAACAAAACATATCGGTATTATTAATTGGAGATTTCACAAAAACCCAATCATAATTAGAATATACACCTGAAATTAACCACCTGTATAGACATGTAATTATGGGTTTTCCATCTAACATTCTTGTCATCGATGACTGGCAATTTTAAACAGGGTCTGATATGGGGGTGGGCGGTGTCCGTCATATTTTTTTCAAACTTTTATGGTATATGTCTATTTGTTTTTATTGTTTGACTTATTGTTCTTCTATTTATTATAGTTAAGCACCCCAGTATTCTCTAATCTATTTTACCATTTAGTCTGCATTCATGTCCATTATTCTCTTTTTTGTAAACCGCACCCAGACCATTTTTTATAACATTAAATTAAATCAGGCAGTTTGTTATCTCTTATTCATGTTTTCCAAAAGTGCTATCCCTGGCCCTTTATATATTACTATGCATTATTGATTTTACTATATCATGTATATCTTGAAGCGTGTACAGGTATGCATCCTTGTCATTTTGGTTCGTGGTGGATAATTGTCCCTTTGGTAATCATACAACACCTCCATATGTTTATATGTAACGAAAGCTATGTACAAGTGTAAATCTATTTTCTAATATCAATATATTCTTTTAATGTTGTTTATAAAACATATGTTAACAATTTCTATGACACTGGGAAATTGTTTAACCAAAGATTGTTTTTTTGTTCTAATATCATAAACATAAAATATTCAACTACAAAATGTTTTAATAGCGGTTCACTGTAGATTGCATTGTATGCTAAAACGTCTGAATATTTTATGAAAAATAAAAGTACGAATTAAATGATATATGTCTTTTGTAAGCATTTTCATGTCATGAACATAATTTGCTTGTTTAACACTAAATATTAATGTATATTTAACTATGAATCAACGAAAATAGAACAAATGTAAGAAGTTATTAACGCCTGCTTACAAAGTTGAATGTATTTAAAAAAAAAAAAAAAAAGCCAACACATCTGTTTAAATTTTTCACAGACAACATCATTAACGCCTGCTTAAAAAGTTGAATTTATTACATAAACAAAAATCACATCTGTCTAAATTTTCAACAGACCACATAATCACGCTATAAACGGTTAGCTGACAAACATTTTGACAAAGTGTTATTTCATTTTCTCATTTAATATTTAGAAATATTACGGTAAATGATAAAACATTGCTATACATGCTTTCATACAAAATTAATATGTTTTGTTTCTCTAATTACTATATTAAGTAAATGTCTGCAATCTACCACATAATTAATTTGATCAATCAATAAATGATTGCCATTTTGACTAGAATTGCTTAAATTTGTGCTGAATAACGAATTACATAAAAGTTATATGTGGTTTGTCGTAAAGTTTTAGAAATTTTGTCTCGATTCCGAGGGAGCGAAGCATAGTTTGATTCATACATTTTGTATTGAAGGACAACAGCAAGAAACCGATTCAAAAAACATTTGATTTTAATGTAACAAACTATTAACTGACAACCTTGCCCGTAGCTTTGTCTAACTTCTTTTGTCACATTTGGTTTTGAGATCAATATCAATTCATTTTGAAAATGCGTTTTGGACAAAAACTTTGTTGGATAAAGAATACAGATTGGCTTAATCCTAAAAATATATTTATAATATAATTCAGTAATTCCAAATAAAACCTTCGGTTTGTTGCACTTAATGCTTTTCTTGATTTATACGGAAACTATGTTATAAATTATTTTTCAGTCTTAAAATCAAATAAATGTCTAATCTGTACTATTCAAAAAGTCCTCTATTTGATTTAAAACATGTTGTGTTGTCTGTTTTTATACGTGTACATGGAATTCATTAAATATGTTATTTTCTTACCATTAAATTCATTTAGATATATGTCTTTTTTTGTATAAAAGTTTGAAAAAAACAATATCTCTCAATTACACAGAGAATTGTGTCTTTGGTAACAATGTTTGACGTTTATAGATTTTGCACTATTATTTTGTCACCTACATTGATATGCGACATTCATATTTGACAAGGTACATGACACAAAAAACAGTTATCGAACTGACATAGTTTGACTTTTGTCAATAGGTGCACATTTGTAAACGGTAAAATAAAACAAGTTTAAGCTAATATAGTATGCATTAGATATGTATATAATATGACTAAGTGCAGTTGGAAGATTTTCAGACCATGTTATAATAATCACATTAGATATATGTTTCATTACAATACGATATGTTGATTGGATAACAAAAATCTGGCGTCATTTTGAAATTGGTATTCATTTCGAAATGAATTTTAACATTCATGATGACACACATTATCACAATAAAGTGCGCTGGTAAATAAATTAAAAAAGACATGATAGTAATCACAATGAAAAAATGTAATTATAAGTATTAAACGCTTCTTTTAGAAATTTCTTAGGGTTGTAAAAGCATTGACCGTGGTCTAATTTTTAGAATGCAGGGCTGCTGCGCTTCATACAAAATGTTCTTCCGTCAACGAGTTTACCAAAAAATGAATTTACAAAAAGAAGTATTAAATTCTTATATGTTGAGTAAGGCTTTATTAACACGTGTGAATGAAAATTACATTAAGAGATAAAGAAGGGAGAATACATTTTAAGATACACGATATACTAGTGCGAAGGGATTTGAACTCTTTTTCTACAAAAGTTTTCTAGCCATGAATATTCTCCATTTGGCAGACTTATCCTGTCTTCCTTCACCCAATTGTTTATTTACGGAATCCCGAATAGTTTTACTTGTCATAAGCAACACGACGGATATAACCAATAGAACGGGCCTGCCAATACTTTTGGGGTACATCAAGAGATTCTCTCTGTTTGGGTTTCGGGCTATTTAATTATGTTGTTTTCTGTTTAATATTTTTATGGACTGTTTTTCATCTGTTCGTGTTTTTGTCGTCGGTCATCATGGTGTTCTAAGTTTTTCGAATTAAAGTTAATATGGCTCCCTTATTATTTTCTCTTTGTCCATTTTTCCCCGACTTAAATTGAATGATGAGATAGGTCATCGTCTTTGTTGTATAGGATACACATGAGACAACATGTTCCTCTTAGTAAAAAAAAGGAAATACAGAAATATAGAACATCGATAATAAACGTGACCTTGTACGATTAAAGCTATAAAACATAAAGTTTCGACGTATTTCACTACTAGAACATTGGTACACTTTGGTGGATACATGGTCCAATGAGTATGTTATATCAAGGATGGTTTATCAATCAAATGGAAATGTATATCTACTAGCAATAACATGTAATTGTTTAAAAGACCTCTGAATTGTTATAAGATATTTGATAATTGTTAGACAAGTTAAAACAAATTATGAATACTTATTTTAATTTCAATGCAATTATACATTTAATTCAAAGGATTTATACAATCATGTTTAAAAAGATAAAAAAGATACATGAATCTTACCCGATTTTTTTATCAGTTTTAACGAACCGAAGTTATACGCAAACTTGAAAATTGCAAAAATCTGTGACTCAACCTACCTATTGCTCACCTGTAATGTTTGTAGTATTACATTCTTGGTTTTTTGTTCTAGTATTGAAACAATTGTTGTGTCTCTGATGTGTCGTAGTTCTCTTATTTTGATACGTTTCCCTCAGTTTTAGTTTGTAACCCGGATTTGTTTTTTCTCTATCCGATTTATGAATGCTGAGCAGCGGTATACTACTGTTGCCTTTATTTATATATCATTTATCAGTTACAAAGTATTTCTTAACACAAAATATGCCATATACAACATGCAAATTATTTTCAAATTCAAAACAAAGACAACAAATTCAAGGTGATTACATTACAATCATAATTTTGACATGAAAAGTTAAATGAGAAGTTTTTACATCAAAGGCACATATAGAAGAATACGAGATTGATTGTTAAATATTTCCGTTAACATTCCCCTTTCCATTCCTAATTTGTTATATTTAAACTTTTCTTAATGATTGACAGCGACCTGTAACAATGAATGACAGGACAATGTATACTTTTTTCAATCATTTACTGATTGCTCAAAAACTTCCATTACCTTTCTTGTATATAAATAAATAATTAATGCTACATATATAGATACATCTTTAAATAATTTTTTATAGTTACAAATGAGTTTATTCATTGGTGAAGGTCTTTCATATATATTCTAGGTGAAAAAGAGAATAAAAGGTATTTTATATTTAGTCTAGTACTGAATTAAACGGTAAAGGGACGACCATTCGATATGCCAAGTTGGTGAAAAGGATAGGAAAAGGGGGAGGGCAGATATTTTTGCAGACTGACGATTTTATTTCATCTATTGCCAAGCATGCTCAATTTTACTTGTGTACTTGTTCTCATCGCTGAGGTGAAAGAAAAGCTGTAACTTTGTTCCTTCAGTATTTAAGCATATATGTAAGCGATAAATTAGTCCTGGTAACTTTTTAGTATAAATGTAAGCGATAAATTAGGCCAAGTTAATTATGTCTGGTCGACACAAATTAGTAGAAGTCCATTGTTACATTATTTACTTTTAATTACCCAACGGGACAAAGAAGTAATAGCCAAAGTCAACCAAAGTCAGCTTTCACTCAAATAGTTGGCCGAAAACTGACTCCTGAGATAATGATAATATTTTTCTCTCGGCAAGGAGTTTTTGGTGAACTTTTATATCAAATTATCAAATTATCAAATTGCAGAAATCTCATAAAAACGCGAAGGTTCTACAGTTTGCATCATACAGCTGTATTGTCTATGAAGGTGTAAAACCAAACATTCTTTATATGTTTATGAGAACAGACTAATATATCAACCGAGTATAAAATATTTTATTCATGCATATTTGAGAAATCGATATGGTTAAAACACGGAGGGATTATACCGGACAAGAGCAAATAAGCAATGAATCTGATAGAAACGTTCTGTCAATTAGAACGATCTGATTAAGGGATGAAAATTTTTCCTGTCATTTAAAATTGTGGGTATGGTAGATAGGGGAGACATTTTATCTTGCAACAAACCACTTTAAACCCATCGAAGAGTTGTTTCGATAATTCTTTAACAACAAGAGAGGGGTGTTCTTTCCTTTACGATAAGTCGAGTTTAACATCGAAAATTTCAACTATACATGATTGCATCTGTATATATCATGCACAGTCAAACAGACGTCATTCTTTAGCGTGGGTTTTACTAAAGGATGCAAAATCCAAGTAACTATTTCTAAATTTGTTATAAGGACTGTCTTAAAAAAAAATTATTCAATTTTAACTAAGGAGATGTAGTATGATTGCCAATGAGACAATACTCTACGGGCTCCAAATGACGGATGATGATGTTAACAACTATAGGTCACGGTACTGCCTTCGACTATGAGCAACATCTATATATATACTGTTATTAGGAAATAACTAAAACGAGAAAAAACGACAATATAGTTATGGCATAAAGTTACCAAATCATCTGCAGGCTCCCGACTTTATGCAGGCAGTAAAGAAACAATCACAATGGTGTAACAACATGAAAGGAACAAGCCTGAAAATCAGTTTGAATGGCTTGACGCAATAAATTAGTACAAACGCAACATACAGTGGCGGATCCAGAAATTTTCATAAGTGGGGGCCCACTCACTGACCTAAGAGGGGGCCCGCTCCAGTCACGCTTCAGTGATTCCCTATATAAGCAACCAAATTTTTTTCCCAAAAAGGGGGGCTCCGCCTCTGACATATGACTAACTATAACTAATTTATAATTCGTGTTCTTTCTGACTTAGCTCAAGTTGAAATTCATATCACTCATAATGTGAACTTGAGTTGCAATTTATTAGACAGAAAATTCTACGAACAAATTTTAATATTGTAAACTTCTCATTGAGTCGCCTGAAGCGATATTAAACAAAGTATAATTGTATAATAATTTGGAGATTTATAGAAAACCAAAAGTACAATATTCATTTTAGATATTTCCACGTATTACTTTAAATTATGTGTCTTTTTTTTTGTGGTCCTGATTAGGGAGTGGTTGTGTTTTCCAAGTCTTTTATACCAATTTTCTCTTTTTTCACTCAGTATTCTCTATTCAATATATTTGATAACCCATGGTTTCTCTATCTATTATTCGTTTTATCCTTAATTTCGATTCTCTATTCAATAAACCGAATCAAGACCCTCTTAACTGGCATTACATTAAATCAGGCAATTTATTTTCACTTTTTAATGTTTTTTTTCCATTGTGTTATCCCTTGACCTTGATATCTGTATAATTGTCCCTGTGGCTATCATTTATATTCTTACAGGTCTATAAAAGTTATTAACAAATTAACTAGTTCCAAATCTCAATATATTTTTTATGTTGTATATAAAATATACGACAACATTTCTATGAAACTGGCCAATTCTTTAACCAAATAGGTATAGGAAGATGTGGTATGAGTGCCAATGAGACAGCTCTCCATCAAAATACCAATTTATTAAAGTAAACATTATAGGTCAAGGTACGGCCTTCAACAAGACGGAGCCTTGGCTCACTTCGAACAACAAAGACTGTTTTACTGATCTAAAATCAAGAAAATACAAAATGAAATATTCTAAAATCTGTAGACTTCAGATTGTATCGTATGCTAAAAGTTCTGAACGTTTTATGAGAAATAAGAGTACGGTTAAATGATTAATGCCTTTTGTTGACATTTCCATGTCATTAACATGATTTGCTTGCTTAACACCAAATATTTATGTATATTAAACCGTAAATCAAGGAAAATATAACAATTTTAAAAAGTACACATTAATAACCATGTAACGCCTGTGTTAGAAGTAAAATGAATAAACCCCGCAGACCAAAAAGCATTTGTTTAAATTTTCCACAAACCACATTACAACGCTATAAAAGGTCGTTTTATGTTCTACTTGACATCATGGTGTTGTCCGTTTATTATTAAACGTTTTTCTTATTGCTCCCTTAGTATCTCTTTGCCTGTTTTGTTCCAAATTTATATTATAATATGAGAGCGGTCATCGTCTTTGGTTTTAGTGTACATGAGTCAAAGTGCTGATTAAAATTTGATTAAAATGCAGCTCTTTCCAGACAAGGATATTCATTTTAACCCCCACCCACCGTTATATATGAAATATACAACAAGAATTGCATTGAACACTGGCAAATCTATAACCAAAGACTGTTTGACTGTTCGAATATCATGAAAATAAAAATGAAATAAAACACAGAAATGATTTAGAATCTATTCACTTAAGATTCTATTGCATGATTCTGTATGTTTTATGAGACATAAGAGGACGAATAAAATGATACATGTCTTTTGTAAACATGGTCATGTCATGACCAGGATTTTCTTGCTGTGACTCTTGGTATTTATAGGTCGGAATTAAACTTTAAATCAAGGAAAAGAGAACAATTCTAAGAAGGACACATTCTAAACGCCTGCGTAAAAAGATGAATGGATAACAAAAAAGACCGCAAAGCCAAGACATGTGTTTTAATATCCCACAGATCACATCATAACGCTACAAAATGTCAGCTTTGAAGAACAGTTATTTTATTGCCTCATTTAGTGTAAGGAAATGTAACAGTAAAGGATACGACATTAGATACATGCTTTTCATACAAATATGTTTTCTTCTTCTCAAATACTATATGCAGCAAACGTCTACTAAACATTTAATAAATGAGTGTTTTTTAAGTGAAATTGCTTTAATTGGTGTTGACTAACGATTTACATAACATGTTTTATTAGGGTTTTATATTTAAAAGCATTACAACTTTTGGTACGATTCTGATGGAGCTAAATACAGATTGATTCATTCAGGGTATATTCAGCAGGAAAACAGCAAGAACCAAATATAAAAAAAAATCCATTTAGAATGAAATTCAAAACAGTGTGGCTGTGGCCATTGATTGACACATTAAATTCATCCATTGACAGGAACAATTTAGGTGAACGTTTGTATGTAACGACCACTGCTCACTATGTACTTTTTAAAGACACTTAAACTATGGGGTCACCAAAGGTTCTCAACACCTTAATAAAGTAATTCGAAAAACTAATCAGAAATAACACGATGTTTTGATTTATATCAATTATATAAATCAAAACATAAAGGTTATTCCTGATTAATTTTTTGAATTATTTTATATTTAAAGGCGTTAAGAAACCTTTGGTGACCCCACAGTTTAAATGTCTATCGTAGGTACGTCGTGAACAGTGATCGTTACAGACAAACGTTCACGTAAATTGTCCCAGTCAATGGATGAATTTAATGTGTCAATCAATGGCCACAGCCACACTGTTTTGAATTTCATTCTAAAAAAATGTTTTTCTTTAAAAGTGACACAAATGTATATATAATGCAAGTTGTTTCGGAGATTGAATGGTCGCATATAAACGAATTTCGAAGAGATTTATAGAAAAGAGAATAATGGCCCACTGCTACAAAAAGAAAATCAGCGTAGAATAGAGAAAAATGGCTTAAAAGTTAAGAAATACATACTTGAATGACCCTATCAAAACCATTATACAAACGGGTTGAACATCAGGCTTCTGTCGTTCACCATGTAAAAATTTTGTTTGACTGATTAACGAAGCTTTATAGTACACTGAGGCGAAGCCAAGGTTCATAATGATTTTTTAGAGGTATCGATCTGCATTAACACACGCTAGGTCATGTGTTTATTAAATCATTTTACTAAATGAACTCTCTTTATTGTTTTTTTTTTAATGATAGATCCATTTTTTTTTTTAAACTATGATTTCATGTACATAACAACATTAAACCATTAGAAAAACAACAAAAGTGAAGCAGAATGGGTTTTTTTCTGTTCACAGTGGATAAAAAAATGTCTGGGGTAGAAACATAGTCCTTGAGTACTGTCTCTAAAAATGTGTTTTTGCAAATTCATATTATTGTCCTCAAATTAATTGACCTTTGATTTGTCTGCACGCAAGGGTGACAATTCCGCTGAGCCATTGGTTAGAGTTAATTGTCTCCTTCGAATTAATCAATAAAAATATGAAATTTATTATTAATATTATTAAATTGTTTATTCAACCCACTTAGGTTTTAATTGTTCGGTCGAAGATTTGTTTCTCTTCTCATCACTGACTTACGATTTCATGTGAATGATACGGAAAAAAAATATTCTTAATTTTTTCATTGAAATAGAATTTTTTCCAATATTTTTGACCACACAAGCATTAACATACTCATGACTCCCACATTACAAAAAATTCTAACTGACAACCGATTGGCTGTTTTGTCTAACTTCACGAGTCACATTTGGTTTTGGATTAGAATCAAGTTATTTTATCCATGCACTTAGAAGGAAACAAAAATTGATAAATGCGATCAATTTGCTAAAACCTAAAACGTATATAATTTAGTAATTCAACATGTCAACAATAATCTTCGATCTGTTGCACTTAATGTTTGATTTAGTATGTAAACTATCTTCTCAGTTATTTTTCAGTCTTCAAATCAAATTAATGTCTAATCTGAACAGTTCTAAAAGTCTGCTTTTTATTTAAGGCCTGTTAAGTTGTCTTATTTATTTTTTTCTCATGTATGTGGAATATAGTAAATATATTATTTACTTTAAATCATTTGGATCTATGTCTGTTATCTGCATATAATCCAAATGAAAAAAAATCTCACAATTATGGAGAGAATTATGTCTTCGGTAACAAGCTTTGACGTTTATAGATTTTGCAGTATTATTTTGTCACCTCATTGATATGTGACATAAAATTTGACAATATAAATGACACAAAAACAAAAAAGTAATTGATTTTCCTGTCTTTGTTGTCAGACGAAGTAAGGCGTTTTAAACACGTGTTTACTGAAGGTAAGAGGTAATCAAGAAGGAATGGATATCAAGATGCACGAGATAATAACGAAAGTTAAGATTGAAAGTTTTATAAAATGTGTCGTGGGTGATGCAAGCAATTGTTACATTAAGGTGGTACCCAACACATTGACTAAAATTAATTTGGCTCGTTTAATTTTCATAAGCTTTTGACAAAATATTTACTTTGATTTTTTGAAAAAAAATATGAAAAAATCAAAAACCTTGAACCAATCACTTTCTCAGAAAAATTTGGTTGGATATATAGCAGTTTGACAAACGCTATTTTTTTCAATGAGAAGCTTTATATTTCCTCAACAATACAACGTGATTAACACTTTAATTTAATTTAATTTGTATGGCCTTTGACCTAAGAAAATGTAACTCTTATGGAAAAACTGGGCTGTTATATTTGTGAATGTTTTGAATTAAGGAGATCACGTATGAACACTGAAAGTAAATAATTTGAGAATAAATGCATATAATGTAACTTAATTATTCTCGTGAGCTTTTATTCACAATATATATGTGGTTTTTGGCTCTGATTCTGAATCTAATAGTACGCAACCATGATTTCGAAAATGATTGTTAACCATAAATGAATGTTTGTAGTTTTACATTCATATTTTTTTTTTCTATTAGTGAAACTAAGGTATCATTCATCATTTACTTAGCTTTTCAAACACAATTAGTAATAAGCCTCCAACAACATGCAAATTAAAGTCAAAATCAAAATAAGGACAACACATTCAAGGTGACCAAATTGCCAAAGTTTTAAAAGATTGGCAATTACTTGAAAGGGTTAAACTACGTCAATGTATTATTTTTTTTTTCGCCCATGCAGTGGACGATAGTTCATGTGTATCCAATACCTCTCTTTTGAATAAAAAATCCTCTTAACGATATTAATTTGTATCAGGGTACCTTGTTTGTGAAAGCTGTAGCAATAAGGTAATTGTAACAGCTTCATACTATAAATCAATAATAATTGTCAAAACAAATGATAATTGATTACTGCTGCATATAAAACATCTTTAAATCATTTGTTATAGTTACCAATGAGTGTGTTTGTTGCTGAAGGGCTTTCATAACCATTCGACATGAAAGAGAGCAATAACATGTACTAATATTTCTTGTATTCCTAGAGATATTTAGACTGTAAAAAGACGACCATTCGATATTCTCAGGTGTTTTTGTTTTTCGGATTAACCATTCATTTTATCTGTTGCTAAGCATGGTAACATTTTATCCGCGGCTTCCTTGTGCGAATATTAATATTTTCTTTTGAACAAAACTTTGTCCTGCATTTTTTTGTTGTAAAATATTCATATTCATCTTGTATTTTCTTACCAGACCAGGATATTCATTTACAATCAGACCATCGAAAATCAAATAGTATATCATTAGAAAGAGGCTATTATTGTATAACAATAAGAGCGCCTAATAAGATTAACTGTCATTCGTCATATCGTATTTTTGAGCAGCTGTTAGCGTTTATCAATAATCAGAATGTGTGGAACCCTATTCCAACACTTCAATATGTAAATGTTCAAAACTTATTCAATACATTTAACCGATACCAAGGTTCGGTTTTAGAAATTGGAAAAATGGGAACGGGGCTAGCATGACAACTTTTGGCAAGATACTTGTAAAGTGTCTATGCTTCGATCATGCTTATCATGTAACTCCAACATTACAGGACATCATATAAGGTTCCAATACGATTTTGACGTTACAAAAAAATGTCTAACGACCATTAGTACACATAATTGTAACGGATGACGTCAATAGTTCAAGAACCAAAAGTTCTCAAGTCAAGTGTGAAGATTCCCAAATAAAGACTATTCAACAATTTTAACACTCGTAAAGTGATTAATAAAAAATAAAAACAATGCCTTATACTTGTTTCAACATTTGTTTATTTGTCTCCTGTCTGGTGTCGAATGAAAATATTTGTAAACACAACATTAATCGTTATCTTATTTATTTTTTATTTATTTTTTATAAGTTTTTAAAATTGTCGACTTGTTCTCATCGCTGAGGTCAAAGATGAGCAATAACGTTGTTCCTCAAGTATTTAAGCATACATTCGTATATGTAAGTGATAGATAAGTCCTGGTAAATTACGTCTAAGCGGACACAAATTGCTATAATAAAAATTCCACAGTTGCATAATTGCCATGTTATTACCAAAATAAAAAAATAATAATAGGTAAAGTCACCTTAGTTAGGTTAGCTTTCCTTCAGGTATTTATTTTAACTTTTGAGATAATGAGAGCATATTTTCCTCTGCAAGGAAATGTTAACTTTTATTTCAATTTTATAAATTGCAGTACTGTTATAAAAACGCGAACGTCTTATAATTTGTACCATGCAGCTTTTTTTTCAAACCAAGTATACCTCATTTATGAATTAGTGCAAAATAATCTATTAACCTAGTATAAAATATTATATCAATGCATATTTCATGTATATTATTTCAAAAACATACAGGGGGATTATACAGGACATGAACAAATAAACAAAGAATATAATAGAAAGGATTTAATGAATAGAATGACCGGATTAAGTAGTGCAATTGTGGACTGCCACTAGAAACTGAAGGTATGCAGGATAAAGGCAGACATTTTGCTTGCCGTGCAACATGTCACCCAAGAACAAATCGAAAAGTTCTTTAAGTGTTTTTTTAACAACAACCCTTTCCTTAAAGAGAGACGAGTTTAACGTCCCAATTCCAACAGGATAATACTGCATATTTATGAACCATGCACAGTCAAACAGACGTCCCTCTTAAGCGTGGTTTCTAAACTTATGAGGCGCGGACAAAATCACCCAGGTAGCCGTTTTCAAAAATCCCGTTGACCACTTTTATATGAACTGTCCAGCAAAAACTTCTTCAATATGAACTAAGAAGATTGGAAATAATTGCCACTGATTCCAAATGACGGACATAGATGTTAGCATTTATAGCCTTCAACAATGAGTAACACCTATACCTTATAGTCAGTTATTAAGGCCCCGAAATAACCAAATAGGATTAATTGAAACAAAACATTATGACATAAGTTATAATACAAATCTACAGGCTCCCGACTTTGTACAGGCACATATATTTATTTGTATCCATCTAATGAGTTAAGCCTTTTTCAACTGATTTTTATAGTTCGTTCTTATGTTGTAATATTACACCAATGTCCCAGGTTAGAGGGAGGGTTTGGATCCCGCTAACATGATTAACTCCGCCACATTCTGTATGTCATGAGCCTGTAATATAGTGGTTGTCGTTTGCTGATTTGTTACATATTTGGTTTTCGATCATTATTAGTACATAAAATAGGCCGTTAGTTTTCTCGTTTAAATTGTTTTACATTTGTAATTTCGGGGTCTTTTATTGCTTACTATGCGGTAGGGGATTTGCTCATTGTTGAAGGCCGTACGGTGATTTATAGTTGTTAATTTCTGTGTCATATGGTATCTTGTGGAGAGTTGTCTCATTGGGAATTATACCACATCTTCTTTTTTTATACATAGAGAGTAATGAACTATGAAAAATTGTGTAACACAGCACAACATAGAAACAAGCCGAATAATCAGTTTGAATGGCTTAGTGTAATAGATTTGTACAAAGCATACCATACGACGAACTTAATTAAAGTAAGAAATTACCGAGATTAGAGTATGTGCAGTTGAAGTTCATATCATTCATAAATTTGCACTTGAATCAAAATTTATGGGACAGAAAATTCTTCAACAAATTTTGATACTCTAACCTTACCATTGATTCGCCTGAAGCAATAATAAACACCGTATACATGTATAATAATTTGGAGTTTTAACAAAATCAAGAGCACAATATTCATTTCAGATAAACTAAGTGTATAAAATTGTTATTTTTCGCTACTGATCGGGGAAAGGATATGTACTTCATGTCGTTAATCTTCCGATATTTATGCCATTTTTCTGTTTTATTTTTTTGGGCCCATTATTTTCTATTCATACTATTTGAGCACCCTATTATTATCTCTTCATTACTTGTTTTACCTCTTATTCTACCAGTTTGCCAATGATTTTATTTGATTTTCAGTAAATCCCGCCCAGACCTTCATTTATGTCATTAGATTAAATATGCATTTTGTTTTCTTTTTTATGTTTCTTCATTGTATTATGCCTGGACCATTATAGTTGGAAAATAATTCAACATATTTCGAAAGTTTTATCTACAAGTTAACTATTTCCTAATATCAAGATATTCTTTATTTTATGTTGACCTTTATTTGATCTATAATACTAAAATTACGAGGTCCAATTTGTCAGCCGTCATCACGTAAAACGACGAATCAAAGAATTCCACTATATATATAACTAATATAGTACAAAGGTGTAGATTAAAAATTACACCACTCCAGGCCCTTTTGTTTTCCACGTAATTAATATTGCCAATAATTTAGAAGTTCCGGGTCGAGTCCGATACCGATACCAATAGTATATTCACCTGTTGCCTATTACCTTATCTGTACGTTCCGCATATCAGGCACACCACCAAACGGTGTATTCAGGATTAATATGCTATAACACGGGTCATAATCACAGGGTTGACACTACTAAATTGTCAAATTGTTACCTATTGTAGTATTTTAATCAGTAAGACTTTCTAAGATAACAATACAAATACTAAAAATCTGTGACTAAAAATAAGGCGTATAGGTACAGTTTTCAATTTGTTAGCGGGCATGGCGTAAAACAGCGAATCAAAGAATTCAACTTTATTTATAACTAATAACGGACAATGCTGTTGATTAAAAAATATTCCATTCCAGGAACTTTTGCTTTCTAAATAATTAATATTACCAATAATTGATAAGTTCCAGTTCGACGGGTTCAAACAGAAAGACTTTGATAGCAGAGAAAACATTGTATCTTATAATCGGCATGACTTTATCAGATGACCATTCTAATACTAAAATAAGGCTTGCGCATAGTTATATACTTTAATTCAGTCACGGACCCGCGATATCACGGGTGTGTTCTAGTTGTATATAAATGTACGCAGTCAATTTCTATGACACTGGCAAATTATTTAACCAAAGACTGTTTTACTGTTTTAATATAATGAAAACGAAACATAAAATATAGAAATGTAATAAAAACTGTTCACTCAAGATACAAATATATGCTACACTTCTGAATGTTTTATGAGACATAAGAGTACGCATTAAATGATATATGTCTTCTGTAAACATGGTCATGTCTTGAACATGATTTACTTGTTTAACACTAGATATGTATATATATATAAAGTGCCTAGAAAATCAACCTAACGATGTTAGAGTAGATTTGATTCGTAACTTCCTCCCCGGCACCGGGCTGGAACCTGTACTTTTTATTTCTAACTTCTACGACAACACCGCCTAGCTATATATATTACCTCTTAACGTGATTTAAGTTTTTACACATGTTAAAAACGCCTTACTTCACCTGACAACAAAGACGAAAATTTTTACAACTGCACTAAATCACAACAGATACACACTAAAAGAATTCAACTTTATTTATAACTAATAACGGACAATGCTGTTGATTAAAAAATATTCCATTCCAGGAACTTTTGCTTTCTAAATAATTAATATTACCAATAATTGATAAGTTCCAATTAAATTTATATGATTTAATTAAAATTGCAATCATTTATTGATTGATAAAATGATTTTTTGGTAGATTATAGACATATACTGTATGAGAAGAAATCAAATCTACTCTAACATCGTTAGGTTGATTTTCTAGGCACTTTATATGACACTATATATATTAAATTGTAAATCAACGAAAATAGAACAAAAAAGTACATATTATTTGCCTGTGCAAATGTTGGGATGTATTTAATTAACAAAAAACACACACACCAAAAAGCCAAATCATTTGTTTAAGTTTTCCACAGACCACATTATAACGCTCCAAAAGGTTATCTGAAATAAATTGACGAATAGTTATTTCATTTTTCTCATTTAATATAAGGAAATGTTTGAGTAATTGATACATATACGTTTTTTCTTCTCATACAGTATATGTCTATAATCTACCAAAAAATCATTTTATCAATCAATAAATGATTGCAATTTTAATTAAATTGCTTCAATTTGTGCTGAAAAATATTTTATATTTGGTTTTTCTACACAGCTTTATAAAGTTTAAATTTGAGGCGTCGCAACATAGTTTGCGTGTATGCAGCAGGATTGAAGAACCAAAAACAATTTATGTAGTTTTTTTCGTTATAAAGGGACACATTCCAAGTTTAAAGCGTGAATTTTATTTCATAGTGACATGTTGAACATCATTTATATTGCAATTTGCTATTTTCTATATTTTCTAAGCATAAAAATAGCTATATAGCCTTGAAATTTTTTTTAATAGGTTTACGGTGACCTATAGTTGTTAATGTCTGTGTCATTTCGGTCTCTTGTGGACAGTTGTCTCATTGGTAATCATACCACATCTTCTTTTTTATATTTGAACATCTGGTTATGTAGTTAAAATGTTGTCTGCTCTATGGTCGGGTTGTTGTCTCTTTGACACATTCCCCATTTCCATTCTCAATTTTAAAAATTAAGATCTCATATGACAGTGCAAGTTCCGATATATCTGAATTTTAAATAGATTGATCATTTGGCTTCATGCCAATTTTTCTTGAAAAAATTGTTTCCATATCGTCGTTATTCCTTGACGAAATAGCCATAGTAACCAAACGTATTAAAGGATTTTAGTTCATCGACTGGCGCTTAATTTGTTCGATTTGGGTGAAAGAAAATTTATCATCACTTTTTTCAATGGATATTTTATTTTGATACTTAACTAAAAACAAGCATGGAAATACTCATGACTATAAATTTAATAATAAAAAAAACCTTAAAATGTACAGAAAAATATGTACATGCCTGTTACTTGTTCAAGAAAATATTGGGTCACATTGTACTTTTGACCAGTATGAGTGCATTGCACTACCAATTTTTAAAAGGCGATCTTTTTAATTATGAACTCTAATTATATATAATCATAGTAATTTAGTAGTAAAGGCATTACATTGTTGCCCTTAATGTTTTAAATGTAAGAGTTCGCCCAACACCTGCATTTAGTCTTTAAATCAAATTAATGTCTAGTCTGACCTATTCGGAAACCCGCTGGTTTGAGACACGCTGTCTGAATGTATATTTCCATATACATGTATGTGGAATTCAGTAAATATATTCTTAACTTGGAATTTATTAAGATATAATTTTATGTCTGTTATCTGTATAGAAGTTTATTAAAAAAAACAAATCTGAAAATTATACAAAATTTGTTCTGCGGTAAAAGTTTGACGTTTATAGATTTTACACTATTATTTTGTCACCTTTAATAATATGTGACATACTTTTTGACAAGCTGAAGGTAAATGACACACATAAAAAGTGATTGAACTGACAAAGCTTTACTTTTGTCAATAGGTGCACATTATTTTTGTAAACGGTCAAAATTAAAACAATTTTACAAGTACGTATGCACTACAAGTGTGTATCTGTTGTGATTTAGTGCAGTTGTAAAAATTTTCGTCTTTGTTGTCAGGTGAAGTAAGGCGTTTTTAACATGTGTAAAAACTTAAATCACGTTAAGAGGTAATAATAGAGGGGCCGAAGAAGATAAGATGCAAGAGATGATAGCACTAATTAAGGAGTTGTGCTCCTATTTCAATAAATAGAATTAAGGAAATGACAGCAAAGACCAAAACGTGAATAAGAAGATGTAGATACCGTCCGAATGAGTTAAAGATCAGAATTTGAAATTTATAGTACTAAAAACGAGTCCCTCTCCTTGTGCAATAATATTACAACATTGGACTTCTTTGTCATTTACATCAATATTCCTCATTCTAAACTTGACTCAGCGTGTCTCACGTTAAGTTGAAGGTTGGCGTCGGGTAAACGTTTAAATCACCCTGCAATTTAATGCACCAGTAAGAAGCCTGTTGTTTAGTGATTGTCGTTTGTTGGTGTTGTTCATAGGTGTTTTTTGTTTTTATTTCGGTTTTCTTGTTTGAATTGTTGTATACAAGTCATTTTATGTGTGAGCCAAGGCTCCGTGTTGATGGCCGTTATTTATTGTCTGTTTATACATTGTGACCTGGGTGGAGAGTTGTCTTATTGGCACTCATATCACATCTTCTTATTTATATTAACTTAGCAGATTAAAATATTGAGTCCAAAAAAGTCCTTTTGTAAGAAGGACTAATCATTCTTTGAAAGGAAAGTATCATTCTTTGAAAGAAAAATATTTCAACAACTCTAATTCAATCAAATACAATTGTCATCATTGAGAGGCTTGATTGTTTGGTCGACATCATATTTGTAACGTTTGTTGGACGAGGACAATCGGTATCCCTATAGGAACTAACTATTCTTCTCTTCTCGTCGACTTGTTTCTGTATTCTTACGAGTCTTGAGTGCATGTAGGGCTTCTCAAGACGACGTATATTTTAAATATATACAAACATCCTCTTTCTGATTTTTTTTCAATGGAGTATCTGTGTCACTACCGACCCTGTGTATGTTCCACCCACCATCCCGTCTCTGAGGCTTTTTACTCGAATGTGATATTACCGAATACAATTTTGGTTGTCATAAGCAGAAGAACGGGTTATAAAAGAAAAGACAACTAACTCTTCGAGAGTACATAAACCAACCCCTTTTTTGTTTAGGTTCGGGATGGTCAAATCATATGTTTCTGTGTCTGTTTTTTCCCGTTCTTATGTTTTGACGTTCACAGTTTTGTCAGTTTTTTTCCTGCTTATTTTGTACAGCTCTTTTGGTATCTTCTCATCTTTTTTCTTCTAACCATGTTTCGGGGTCTTTTATAGCTGACTACACGGTATTGGTTTTTTTTAGATTATAAAAACACATCAATTGAATATAATTTCATTCAGAATTCTTCCATGTCAGATAATTTGATTCTCTTATTTGAAAGCTAAATTGACTCGGCTTAACCTACATTTTATGATAATCTTTCTCATTTTTTTGTTTCATCTCCATTACAAAATTTCTAAGGTAAACACACACTCTTTTTCCAACAGTTTAGATAATGTATTCACCTATAAAATTTATAAACAATGACAATTCTTCAAATATATCAAACTTTATTTGTAGCATTTGTGATTTTATCCATCTGATGAGTTCAGCTTTTTTCAACTAATGTTTACAGTTCGTTCTTATGTTGTACTGTTACATCACTGTAACAAGTTAGGGGGTCACTTTGGTCTCTTGTGGAGAGTTGTTTTATTGACAATCATACAACATCTTTTTTTTTATATTATAAGACTACGGATACAAGTTGATGGTTCAAATCAATGTTTCGGAGAAAACGTTGATAAAAATTTACATGATATATTAAGAATAATTTCAAATTAAAGTAGAGTATGACTTACATTAATTTTATGTTCTTTAACCTTAATATTGACTTGGATATACAAATATAGATATCATAGAATTATAGTTAAAAAAATATTAATTTTATCACAGCTACATGTATATTAAAATTTCATTTGTAGCTATAGTGTTAATCATTTTAAGGTTCTTCTATTCTATTATAAATATGTCACAACTTTTAATATTGTAATGGGGGCTCGGTGGCCGAGTGATTAAAGTAGTCGAACTACTGTATCACTAGTCATGCAAATACTAGTATGTTTTAAGGGTTCAAATCCCCAACGTGGAATGTGCGATCGATTTCAATCTTAATTCTATGGTTCTCTCCGATCAATCCAACTTCTTACACCAATCAAGGCTGACCGCCACGAAATGGCTCTGTAAGTGGCGTTAAACATCAATTTATCAATCAAATAATCATGTTTAATTTTATGTACATATTAACGGTTGTAAATATAGTGCAACATTAATTCATATTAATTTTTTTGCAGTTTGCACAATCAATTATTCAATTGTTGCTGGCGCTATGAAGTCTATTGGAGTTCTGTATACAGAATTGTTAGATTATTACGACGCTGGCACTGGAAATACAGCTTGGATATCCGGAGTTAATATATTTGTTGCTCTTGCACTAGGTGAGTCATTTAACATGTAAAGTTAAGAGTTGAAACTACTGTCGATGTATTTGTTAATGGCGACCATATCTCTTTGGTTTGGTTAGAGATTTAAAATCTGTTTTGTCTTTTTTGAAGACGCACACTGTCTCGTTCTGTGTAAAAATTGTATGCTTCCCAGACGCTTCCCACATATCTGTTTGTCTTTATTACTTAATAAATTATACGCACAG
Source organism: Mytilus edulis (assembly GCF_963676685.1). Taxonomy (NCBI): domain Eukaryota; kingdom Metazoa; phylum Mollusca; class Bivalvia; order Mytilida; family Mytilidae; genus Mytilus; species Mytilus edulis. The sequence continues at coordinate 34,401,067 of NC_092345.1, read as the reverse complement.
ACGTAAAAAAGTCAGTTAAATGAGTTAATTCCATTCACGAAAAAGATGTTAAACACACACATCGCTCTGTCTTATGATTAATGTGTATTATTTGTCAAACATACATTGACAATATTGTTGAATTAATCATATCATTTGTATAACATAATGTATTAGTTGTATTTTGTAATTGATGAAACGATCCCATAAACGAAGTTCATTCATTATCTAGTGTTTTAATATAACAGTCTGAATTTTAAATATGTAGACAAAATACGAAGATGATTGATAAAAGAACTTTTAAGTTACAATTCAACATCTATTTTATTAAAATAGCTTTCTACTCGAACTGGTATTGCATACGTTAATTATATTAAAAATGACAATGGAAATGGGGAATGTGTCAAAGAGTCAACAACTCTACATAAGAGCAAAACACAGTCCAATCCCGTAATGGGTCTTCAACACAGCGAAAAAATTCCTCATCCAGAGGCTGGCTTCAATCAAATTAATCATTGAAACTCATTTAGGTGTTTTTTTAATTATTATTTTCAGCACCATTTGCAAACTTTTTTGGAGAGAGATATACGTATCGAGCAGTTATGATTACTGGGAGCTGTCTCATTTTGATAGGTCACACTTCAAGTGCTTTTGTGCCTAATATAGAGTGGCTCTATTTTACATATGGGATAGTTACAGGTAAGACTAATACAAATTAATCGTTTTGGTCAACCATTTTATGTATAGAAATGTTTATTTAGTTTCAATATGTCAATACTAGAACCCTTTAAAACCCACAAATCCATGGCAACAAACCACACACCCCGCCACCCTCACAAAAAACCCCACCAAAATAAAAGAAAATTACCGACGATGACTGCACTATTGGTTTCACAATATCCTGCATGCCAACAAAAACTCTACGATTCACAGAATTGCACCTACGGTTAAACTCTGCATGTTTAATAAAGGCAACAGTAGTATACCGCTGTTCAAAACTCGTAAATCTATGGACAAAAAACAAAATTGGGGTAACAAACTAAAACTGAGGAAAACGCATTAACTATAAGATGAGAACTACGACACAACATAAAAATGTAACATACACAGAAACGGACTAAGCATTAGACAAAACCAGATGAGAATAACAAATATTACATCAAAACCAAATACATGAATTTGGGATAGAAAAGTACCTTGACACGTCTTATAGTAATGTGAATTCACACTCATACAGTTTACTTAGATTATACAGTTTACTTAGGTTTACTAGAAATATCATATTTGATCGTTTATAATCACATTAGAATGAAATTCAAAACAGTGTGGCTGTGGCCATTGATTAACACATTAAATTCATCCATTGACTGGGACAATTTACGTGAACGTTTGTCTGTAACGACCACTGTTAACGACGTACCTACGATAGACATTTAAACTGTGGAGTCATCAAAGGTTTCTTAACGCCTTTAATTATAAAATAATTCGAAAAATTAATCAGGAATAACCTTTATGTTTTGATTTATATAATTGGTATAAATCAAACATCGTGTTATTTCTGATTAATTTTTCGAATTACTTTATTAAGGTTTTGAGATTCTTTGGTGACCCCATAGTTTAAGTGTCTTTAAAAAGTACATAGTGAGCAGTGGTCGTTACATACAAACGTTCACCTAAATTGTCCCAGTCAATGGATGAATTTAATGTGTCAATCAATGGCCCCAGCCACACTGTTTTGAATTTCATTCTATTGTTCCGATGTGCGTATCCTGCTTTCACTACTTTGAGAGACAACTAATAATCAACTTGTCTTATTCGACTAAAAAAAGTATCATTTACCTCAGCAAAAGTCTCAGGCAAAAGTGTATTTAAACAGGATTAGTCTAAGAAAAAAGACATACAACGGTAAAACACCAATACACAGAAAAGCTAAAGGTTGAGCATTGCAAACCCTACAATTGGTGGGATGAGCTCATGTGCTCTAGAATGGTCATCATTTCATGTTGAATTTTTCTTATCATATAATAGCTCAGGAAAATCCTATACATAGATATAAGAAGATGTGGTGTGAGTGCCAATGAGACAACCCTCCATCCAAATAACAATTTATAAAAGTAAACCATTATAGGTCAATGTACGGCCTTCAACACGGAGCCTTGGCTCACACCGAACAACAAGCTATAAAGGGTCCCAAAATTACTAGTGTAAAACCATTCAAACGAGAAAACCAACGGTCTAAGTTTACTTAGATTTACTAGAAATCGGTCGATAAAATCATTTACAAAATAATGAATAACATTGGACTACCAATTTACTAGTTCATTAACCATGACATACTGGTATATTTACTAGTTCATTAACTAAGACTTACTGGTATATTCTGAAAAAAAGTTTTAACATAATTATGTACAAAACACAAGCTTTAAACACCCCATGAATTAGGCATACTTATTACGTTTGACCGGGACGGTCGTCTATTGTGTGGTTTTACCGACTTTTAAAATTGAGAATGGAAATGGGGAATGTGTCAAAAAGACAACAACCCGACCATAGATCAGACAACGGCCGAAGGCCACCAATGACTTTTACCTCAGTATTCTGTATTGTGAAATTTTGCCGAGAATGGATTTGTTCAGCGGGCAATACATACATAACAGAAGACGCTATTATTATCGATACACATGTCTTAAGGTGGTACCCAACACTTTCACTAAAATTCATTTGGCTCGTTTAATTTTCATAAAATTTTGACAAAGTATTTACTTTGACCCTTTGACAAAAATATAAAAATTTCAAAACAATTGAACCACCTGTTTTATCAGAAAAAACACACTGATTATATAGCAGTTTGTCAAACACTTATTTTGATCATTGAGAAGCTTAATATTCCCTTGAAACACAACGTAATTAAAACGTTTAGAAGATTTTACACAGTTATCTCCCTGTAGTGTTGGGTACCACCTTAATCCTTTTTATGTTCATGCGATCCCTTCAGATTTTATTTGTTATCTTGATTTGTATCTCAATCGATTTTTGAGAGATTAGAACACCGGTGAGTAACGTTGCTTAGATTTTATTAGATTTATCAGACGATGCGTGCATTATAAATATTTTTTTCTGTTTACAGGGACTGGATATTCACTGATAATGGCTCCCAGTGCAACCGTTATGAATTTTTATTTTAAAGAGAAAAGAAGTTTTGCTAATGGTGTAATGGTAGGCAGCAGTGGCTTCTGTGGTATGGGATTTCCATATCTTTACCGATTCCTATTTGATACATTTAGTTTACATGGTGCCTTATTGATAATTGGTGCTATATTCTTTAATACATGTGCTGCAAGTTTGTGTTTGCGCCAACCACCAATGTTGACACAAAGAAAAAGAGTTAGAGAAAAAAGAAGAGAATCATTGATCAATATGTCGGCAGAAGACAGAAAAAGAATTGTCAAGGTTGGACTATTCGAAAACAAAAGGTTTACTATTTACCTTATGGCGGTATGTTTCCAACTTGCCAATTTTGGTGGAAATCTTGTTGCACTACCAGGACAAGTGCGATCGCTTCAGTTGGGAAAAGAAACAATTGCACTTTCTGTCTCATTAGTTGGTGCATCAGAAATTGTATGCAGAATATTTTTAGGGTGGGTAGGCGACTTGAACATCATGAAACGAACTACGATATTAATGATATGTTCTTTAGGCAGCTGCGTGTCTGCCATTTGCATTCCTTTTGTATTATGTCAGGAGTCTTTATTTGTGTATGCCGTACTTGTGGCTTTGTTTTCTGGATCTGCATGGAGTTTAGTTGGAGTAATTGTGATAGACTGTGTAGGACTTAAAGACTTTTCCCCTGGTTTTGGACTTGTGTACATGGGAGTGGCTATATCCACCTTATTAACCCAACCTCTTGCAGGTAAGAACTAAAAAACAAAATAAGTATTGTGATAATATTTTATAAAAAAATATTTAAAAGAATGATATCGGACAATGATATCTTAACTGTTATGTTCTCAAAGAGAGGCGAAAGATACTAAAGGAATATTCTAAGTCATACTAAGTCGAAAGCAAACTGACAATGCCATGGTAAAAAACGAAAAAAAACTAACAACAGACAAACAAGATTACACAAAACACAACATAGAAAACTTTAGGCTGAGCAACACGAACCCCAACAAAAACCATAGGTGATCTCAGGGGTTGAAGTCATAAAACTTTGCTCAGTGTTCGGAGCACAAAAATCATGCTTGAAACCTGAAATCCAGTATTTTGATTGGTTGATTCTTGAGTCTGAGTACAAAAATCACGCTCGAAAGTTTTATGACCGCAAGCCCAGGTGCTCCGGAAGGGTAAGCAGATCGTGTCAATGATCTAACAGTTTACGTAACATCGAATAAGACAATCGATCAGACTAAGATCGGTATCATTCGAGAGTGACGCCATGACACTTCACTTACTAGCGCAACTTTTAGCGTTCTATTGTTGTTTTGATCACTATGGATACCGAATGTAACTTTATGATTTGGTCACTACGCATACCGAATGTTTACTTACTTTATTTTCGACTATTTTTAATCACTGGTTGAAATAATAGAATCGTATAAGTTTCAAGAAATTATTGTAACCTTAGGTTTTATATACTTATAATATAATTATTTACATTATTCGATCAATCTTCTCTTATTTCATTTTTCAATTGCAAGGTCGTTAAGTACTCTAAGACTTTGTGCAAATGTACTTTTGCCCTTTATAGCTTGCTGTTCGGTGTAACCCAAGGCTCCGTGTTGAAGACCGTACTTTGACCTATAATGGTTTTCTTTTACAAATTATGACTTCGATGGAGAGTTGTCACAGTGGCACTTGTACCACATCTTCTTATATCTTATTATCCCGAGTTTCTTTCTTAATTTAGCGCAATCTGAGCTTTAAAAAAAGCTCCGAGCCCACTAATTTCGATTGGGTGTTTGAAATAAGCATGGTATAGACAACATTTTGAAAAAGAACGAACACATTTAATATATTATCATTAATAATTTTAGGCACTCCATCTGTCTTGATGTCTCTTTCAACATGTATTGATAGAGACAATAAAGATATGAAAACGTACACAACGTCGATATTTATAAGAATATGATTGATTAAACAGAGAATCACATTAAGATCACTCTAAATTACATCAATTACCATCCGGTAAAAAACATCAATTACCATCCGGTAAAAAACATCAATTACCATCCGGTAAAAAACATCAATTACCATCCGGTAAAAAACATCAATTATTTAAATGCCCAAAAAAGGCGCAAGCCAGGGCAGACCGTGCAAGAACCAAGGTAGCCAAGGTCTTTAAAATCCGCTCTCCTTGTCGACGTCCTATTAAGTTTAAAAGGTCTCACTATGTTATTTGAATTACAGGTTGGTTGGAGGACATAACGGGTAACTGGGATATGTCGTTCCGTTTTAATGGTTTCCTAAGTGGGGCTGCCTTCTTACTATGTTTACTAGAATATTTATTCGGCAACATGTGCAGCAGGAAGATGACAGAGGAAGAGAAATCGAATGATTGCAAAAAGACTGCCTACCCAGAAATAGTTTTGCAATGTACAGAAAAGAAAATCGAAAAGGAAAAGGAAAACACTAGATTCTAATCGTTTTCAGAAGTTTTATTGGTTATATTTTTAAAAGAAACGATTTTTTTTTATCAAATCTAGTCACTGAAATTAATTTTCAGTTTCTTAAAAGTAAATATTTGTGTATTTTGAAAATCATCGAAATGTCATTTTTATAGATTTATTTATGGTCCAAATGGTTGCGTTTTTATTTAAGATTGTAATGTGAATTATATGCATGTATAAATATAAATCATTCGTTTGTAAATACCATTTATCTTCTCATAGCTGATCTCTTAACATTGATTGATATATGCCATTATGTCACACCTTTAATTGAAGACGAGTATCATTTTATTTTAGTATGTGAAAAAATATGCCAGTTTAAGAAAAATGTATATCATAACTTATTGGAGATAACTATCCAGTTTAAAACCTTATGCATTGTCTATCCATAATATAAAAGAATAATTGAGTATTTAATGAAAATATTTATATCTTGATGAAAAGATACGTAAATGGTTACTGTATTGTATATATTCTCTGTCGAAGTGATTTCATGTTGTGTAGACATTATCATTAATTGGACACTGTTGCTATTGCGCTGTGAATATTTGTTAAATATATATATTCCTTGAGCTGTATTGCTAACGAATAAAGTTTTTATTATTGTTACAGTAGCATCGTTCAGTTGTTTTTGTAAATACGATGACAATTTATTTTTCAGAAAAACATTTAACAATATCTCAAACAATTGTTACTGTAGTTTCAAAAGAAAAAGGCAAGTAAGAAACACATTTGTGTACTAGAACTGTCCGTTAATCCGTCCTTCCGAAAGAACATAACAGATACTTCCTGTTTGTCGATTGTTTGAACTTTTAACCACCGAGTCTCTCTGGTTTTTTTATAATTTGAAATTTAACGACACTCATTATACACGGAAAATATTCGTCACACTTTTCTTGACTTCAGAGGAAGCGAATAATTTTATTTGGTCTAGAGATCGATAATGTTGACTTGTAGCGTGTAAGCAATATGTAAATATGTCGTGAAGACACTTCTTGTTTTTATGGTAGTTTAAAATTTTATGACACTCATCGTACATGAGCAATTTTCGTTATCTTTTCTGGCTTCTATTGAATAGAATCATCTTAAATATTTGGTCTGCAGCTTGTTGTAGAGTATAAGCAATTTGTACATCTGTCGTATGCCACTTCCTGTTTTTCCTGATATTTTGAAATTTTACGACACTCACCATGTACGGAAAGTTTTCGTCAACTTTTAAAGGCTTCTGTTGAAGAGAATTATTTTAAATATTTGGTATGGTGCTTTATAATGTAGAAGTGTCGCGTGTAAGCTTATTTTGAAATATATCGTACAGCCAATTTAAATTCGCCCGGATAGTATGAAATGTTACAACGCTCATTGTACAAGACCCAGTATTGGTCTAACTTTCTTTTCAATTGTTTTACCTATCCCCAAGACCTCGTAAAGCTTACTTAAGGTAGATACATGGTTTACCGCCATCTTGGATTGTACAATCACAGTACAAAATTGGTCTAGACTAAGTTATTTGCCTAAATCTGCAAATTTGGAGACAGATTTGCAATTCAATGGTTAGACTGTTTTTTTTCTATATAAAGAAAACTTGTTTATTCATTGTATTATACAAAATGTTTTAACAAATATCATTTTTTTTGTTTTAGAAACATTTTTTTTCAAATGAGCCATTTAAGGGGAGAAAACTCTTTTAGTACAAAATTTATACTGGACCAATTGGGGATTTTTTTTTATTATTACTTGTAGCAAGAAAACAAATTCGGTGACACCATGTTAAATTTCTTTTTATTTTCTGAAAACATATTATGAAACCTATCTTCCTACAATTTATTTCAAAATTCTATCTCATAGAATTTTTTGTATGCACACTAATGTGTTTTTTCATGAACAAACTAACCAAATTTTGGCAATTTTCAACGACTCATAGCTTGAAAAATAGCACGGTGACCCATACATTTTTAATTAAATTTTTGAAAAGAGCATAGTAAAATCTTCCTTTTACCAAATTATAAGAAAATTCTGTCTCAAAAAATATATACTTATGATCTATTTTAACATCATATTTTTTCTCTCTCGTTTGTTGAATGCCGTACGTTGGCCTGTAGTTGTGTATACAGTAATACTCATGTGCTTTGGTCTTAGATGTATAGATAGTTTCCTCATTGTCAATCATACCTTTATATTTCCCTAATTCTACATGAATCATAATAATGATTGTCGTATTATCAACGTGCTGAAACTTTTAGTGGCAAATATTACCTGCATATTAAAATAGACCTTTTGGAACCTTTATTTCAATTGAAATCGTTTAATTCCCTTTTGGTTGCATTGTTACTCCCCTATGTTATGTGTCATCTTTTTCCTTTCAAATTTATTTGATAAACCTTCACAAATATTCGCAAGCATTTATTCATAAAGAATAGAGAAATCTCCCGAAAAAGTAAGTGTACTTTATTTTTTATTATTTAAATCAAGCAACATCAAACTTATTATAATGACAGTTTTCTCTAAAAAAAAAATCCTACACATACACAAACACACTATACAATGAAAAATGCATAAATTAAAGTAAGCACTTCCAGTCAAATCAATGACGCCAACTCAAATCTCGTTTAAACTTTGTAACCGGTAGATTTATCAGGATATTGAACACTCTGATCCTTGCTCCTAGGTTCTATATAATGAAGGTACCAGATTTTGACAACTATGTCTCGTACGAGAATATCAGACGAGACTTCCCTGATCAGTTTTAAAAGAAGGATTCCATCTTGTCCAATGACTGAATTGGTGAATGTTGCCGTTTGAGTCTTAGATGGTGCAAGACTGGCCATCTTCAGGTATTTAAGTATGAATCTGAAATAAAGTAGATATCATCTTAATGTTGACACGATAAACAAACATGATAAAATATGCCCAAATGTATATTTATATATACATGTATGTATGAATCTGAAATAAAGTAGATAAAATCTTAATGTTGTCACGATAAACAAACATGATAAAACATGCCCAAATATATATTTATATATACATGTATGTATGAATCTGAAATAAAGTAGATAAAATCTTAATGTTGTCACGATAAACAAACATGATAAAACATGCCCAAATGTATATTTATCTATATACATGTATGTATGAATCTGAAATAAAGTAGATAAAATCTTAATGTTGACACGATAAACAAACATGATAAAATATGCCCAAATATATTATATTTATATATACATGTATGTATGCTGTGCTTCAATACAAACAAACAAAGAAAGATTGAACCATCGCATCAAGCAGAATCAGAGATTTTTCATTCGAGATGTTAAGATTTTCCAGTTTTTAGACGAAAGACTCTCTCGATAACAATTTAATTTCGAGAGAGGGAAAATGACGTATCAGATGATACATGGCTTTAAATTGATAGAAAAACAAAGGATATGTGGTAATATATCATTGACACAAAATCAATACATGCACAGCAACAAAAAAGCAAAAAAACAGCGCTTTTATGGCTCAAAATCACAGTCAGGCGGCTATCAACACGGAGCTACAAAAATTCTCACCTCACTGCACGTTTAAGACGACCCTTAGTACTGGCTTGAGCGGAATTCTTTGCAAAATAATTTGGTTAGATTTTGTATGACGTTGCAAGACGTAACATCACGTAATCGGGCACGGTCAAAAAAGAACATACTTGAAAGTAGAACACATTAAAACAAAAAAGTTCCATCGCATTTGTTATTTCTAATGATTTTCTAGAAGACTGTACAGGCAAACATTATGTTAAAGTCGTATGAAACGAGGGAGTGGTGAAAAAAAAGGTTTATCCAATTCTTTTACCAATGCATGTATATATCATAAACTTAGTCCTCTGTACGCGATTTTCTCATTTTTTACGCAAATAGAACGTATAATCGCAGTGGCGGATCCAGGGGGGGGGGAGTCCCCCTTTTTTGGCCGATCAATGCGTTTGAATGGGAGCATATAGTTGGAACTCCCCCCCCCCCCTTTTTACTCTGGGTTGGGAACCTCCCCCCTTTTTAAAATGGCTGGATCCGTCACTGAATCGTCAATTTTTTTCTCTCTTTCTGTTATGATTTAACAAATATGGCTGCTCATTAAATGCCGTGTTTTGAAGCCGAAGTTTACCGATTGTCACCTTATAGTAAACAAATAACAAAAAGCAAGGGTATTGGGCACGTGTTTAACATGTACAATCAGAGAATTGTTTATTTTAATGACAGATCCATGCGTATTGCGACCACCGGATTTTTACGAGGAGGGTTACGCTCAGGTCACTATGCATACGGAAAATATGTCGGCGAATTGAAAGGAAGTAATTACAAATAAGTAAACTTCTTTTAAATGTGGACAAATTAAAGAATTTTCCTCAGAAAAAAAGTATATGTACATAAATGTAAGTTGTATAATGAAAATTATCTAGGTAGTTATAAAAAAAACATATGCATTTTTTTTAAATTTGAGGTTTCTAATGACTTTAACATTGTGTTTAAACACCGAACAATGACATGCAAAACATTCATCAAAATGAATGCTATCTGGTTTGTAAACATACATGATATACTTTGAGTTTTTGTTCATTTATTTAACCGCTGCTTGTATTTTAAATAAATTATGTACAAACATATTCCTGAGGGACCGGGAGGACAGAAACAGGTTAACAAGTATATTTTCACAGTGCATACTAGCCGAAGTAAACTTTTGATTGTTCACTTAATATTTCATATGAAACAGAAAACATATTGTGGGGGTCGTTTCTGGTTGGATTTTATCAACAGAAAAATAGTCAAAGTCATGTTTATTTATTTTTATTTCATTGTAATTTTGTTGTGGAGAGTTTTCGTTTTCTGGTGCCCTGAACAAAAGTAATATTTTTGGCTCAGAAATTTGGAATATATTTCAAACGAATTAAATTGTAAAATTATCAGCAGGGGGAAAACTTTGACCAAATAAACAAATATACTTTAATATAAAAACAACTCATCTTTCAACAACTGATTTATAAGACTCAAACCATAACTGCGTTTTTAATATTATTTGAAAGCAAAATGATTTTATGGACAATCCGAAACGTAAAAAGCAGGTGATGATTTTTATTTTACCGTTTCGAGTGTATTCAAATAAGCCATAATCGGTAAAACATGAATTTCTGAAATATTTTCGTATTTCGATCGTATTTAATTTCCGAAATAAGCTAGACATTGGACAATGTTATAAAAAATACCACTATGATTTTCAACAGCAATCCAAATTTGGATAAAATCAGACGTTGCAAGTAGGGTTCTATGTTTTCTTTTGCATTATAACTCTTCAACTAAAACTACAAATATACAAAGGGAACTAACTCAATATATTATTGTTGCATTAACTTTATTTGTTCATTGAACATTTTCTTTAAAAGGTTTTACATTCGAGTTACAGAGCTCTTTAACATTGTTATATTTGAAATAAGATATAGATTAGGCAAACCGTTTTGAATTGATAAGTTTTATATGGACCCGTTCAGCTTTTTCTCTGTTTTAGTCATCAAACATGGTCGTTATTTTCAGGACGTCAAAATGGCAGAACAATTTGCCGCTATTGTTGAATTTAAATCGCTGAAATACTTGAACAAGCTTACTACACAGTCATACAGTATATATAAAGAAATTTAAACACATATACAAATAGTCACTGTGTCAAAAAGCAATAAATATATTTATAAACTTCTTACCGTTCTCTGAAAATAGGTACGAATCCCTTGATAATAAAGACAACAAGACTGAGAGCAGCTGCTACACAAACTACCAGTAACCAGACCCACATGAAGAAACATATTTGCTCATTGAATTCATTGACAGGTACTGAACATTGCAACGTATGGTTCAAGTTGGGAATGAACCGATGGAGATTGACATAGCAATAAACTTCACGTGGAAACGATGGTGAGGGATCTATTTCGGAATAGTTCCTGCTGATAATGCCATCAACAATATGCTGTCCATAAGAAGATTCATTCGTGGGAGATAAATATCCGTCGAGAAGAATAAGTTGAGTTAAGGCATTGGCAAAAAACAAAATTTTCACAAAAATGATTACAACAGCTAATATCCCAATCTTCTTTAATGTCCGTGATGCAAATATAACGTTAAAATAATTTGCCAATTCTCTTGCCAACGCTGTCCTGTCAATGGCGGACAAGGATTTATATCCACGTACAAGTCCTACTATCTTTGAGGAGCCATATCCAAACAGTGAATCAAATACTCGCAAAAGCACATCTGGTAACCTAAAGAACAAGGCCTGGCAAGCAATAATGACAGGTAACCACTGGTAAAGTGTACGTCTGCTATCTTTCCTTCGATTATAATATTCGTCAGAAACAACGGCGTACTCGTATCGGTGTTCTGGATAGTATACTGTCAATTGTCGAGCGGACCAACACCTATCGTGTATATACTTGGACATTTCTGATGTAAAATTCGGCTGATATCTCAGTCCATATGGTAAGTAGCATGACACATTTGGTCCGACGTGGTGACGCCATGCTGCAACAAGCGCAATTATTATAAAGGCAAGAAATGTCCATATACTGCTAAATCTGTCGGCCCAACTACTGTAGTTGATAACTGGTTTGAAATATTTTGAAATCATCTTCCAGAACAATGTCAGTTAAATCTGAAATATGATTTAAAACAAAATAGCATGTAAATAAACATTGCAATTTATGTTCGCTACGTGCGCTTCGTCTTCGAAGGAACTTGTCGGTGACTTTCGAATAAAAGTTAAAAAGGCCTTTGTTCGAAGGCCTAATTACGAAGTTGAAAAGTAACTTGAAGAGCAGTACAATTGAATTCAATAGATTTCTCTTTTTTTTTCTTTTTCAAGAATTAAATTTAAAAGTTTGCATATACGGAAAACAAAATCCTAATAATAACAATAACCTAATTTTAAAGAAACTTTCTTGGAATCTTTAGGTTCTCCTTTTACATTATTAATCCGATAAATTTTCGGGAATTATGCCATTGTGATTTCTAGTTTATTTTTATTTGAACTTATCATTCATTTAGATTTGAGTCGACAATTTGATAGTTAAAAAAATATTGATTATGATATAACTTCATCAAATTGTCAACTGCGTATTGTAAATTCCTACTGGTCTTTTAACAATTGTTCCCAATTATAACAAAATAGATAATCATATACATCATTGTATTATGTGAACTTGTGAATTTGTTTTTTAAATGGAAAGTAATAATTGTAACTATTCACGTTATAATGAAAAACATAATAAAAATATGTTACAAAAACGAATGGCAAAATAAAAAAAAAACACCCCAAAAAACATATAAAAACCAACCAAACTTAATACTTACGACGCTAAGCAAGAAAAGAACAGCTTCGTTCAGACAAAAATCTTAAAAGTAACACATAAAAGTGCACGAAAGAAAAGAAAACTAATTGTTGACGCCCTTACAGACACCTTTGCTGCAAACAAGATGCAGTATAAAAGAATATCTTGTAACAAGATGACAAGCTACATTTTTATATACAAAGGAGAAACAAAAGAATATGATTGTTTTAGAAATCTCGTGATATAAAGTTAAGATAACGCGAGTTCATCTTTTATCTTGTATACTTTACTAATTATTGTAATTGTAAGCAAGCTTGTTTTGTGTGGGAAAATGTATTTTGTTTGAATATAATATATGTTGCAAGATCTTGCAAGAGAGGTTAATATACTCACAAGAAAAGGTTATTGTCGAATTACAACAGAATAGCGACTGTAATTATGCAAGTACATCATGTACATGGTGAGTTGTCTTTTCTTATTACGAAGGATTTTGAAGAAAAAATAGAGAACGTTGTACTAATAAACTCAGCAACGTGAATGCATTCTTTAAATTGTATTCTATGGTGTATTCATTCTCACATCTGACGCATAAACTATCGTACTTTTATTAATTGTTTGTAGATGTGTGGACTTTGACATCCGTAAATAACATGAAAACAACATCATGTTTGTTTAATTATCGTTTTTATATTTCCAGAAATGTTAACATGTTGCAACAAATAATGGTACGATATATTTGGCATAATTAGTCTCCATTTCCAAGAATTTATATATTTAATTAATTACTTTTGTAAAACTAATGTCAATAAACAAGGATATATTTAAATTAATTAAACACCAATAGAAAAGATAAAAATAACAACAGTTACTATTAAAAGTACATCTATGCTTAACACATTAAGAATATATCTTCATAATTACGGAACACGTTTCCGCAGAAGTAATCGTACCATAGACTGATGATAGTTTAAAAAGTTATTATAAAATTTTAATATACATCTTTTTGCAACCATATCAACTTTAATTTAAATTGATAATGTCAAAAGCATGTCGTTAATTAAGGGGGCTCGCGGGTCTAAATCATTTTTTTTTTATTATTTAATATAGGATTTCGCTATATTTTTCTATAAATGAACTTTATCTTATACTATATAGAAAAATGAAATAAAAAATGGGGTCACCCTTCATTTACGCTCACAATCTGCCTTCGAAAGAAGCATACATGTTTGATAATGTCCTTTTTTTCTGTTGAACTAATAGGAGAAAAAGCGGTAATATCGAAATAAAAAAAGAACTAAATCACAGAAATCGCTTAAATTTTAAAATTATTTAGTTTATGTACAGCTTATTCGAAAACAACAATAAAAAATATAGGTCACCGATGAGTTAAAAAAGATATTTCAATTTTAAGGCCAAAAAATGGCATTTTTGCACCAAAGGCAGATAATTTTGAGCTTTTTTCAATGATATCTACATGTCCTGGATACTGTAATTGAGAATTGAATATTTTTGGTAAATTTTTTGAGGTGTAAATTCGTTGACCGAAAAACTTTTGTATGAAGCGTAGCGCTTCATTCTAAAAATTTGCAAATGGTCAACTCTTTACAACCCTATAAAATAATTAAAAGAGGCTTTCAATACTTATAATTACATTTGTTTTGTAAGGATCATGAAAACAAGATTTCTATCAAGTTTTTTCTTTTATTTACCTGTGCACTTTATTGTGGAAGTTCGTGTCATCCTTAATGTTACAATTTCACGTGATATCGAATCGTAAAACTGAGGCACGAAAACCGACGAATGTAAGGATATGGGCCTCGTCTTAATGCTTTAGTTTTGGGGTTGCTACTAGCTCAGAAATAAAAACACGTCTTACGTTACGATATTTTTAAAAGAGAGAGAGAGTCTGAGTAAAAAATAAAGGCGTTTCCGGACATCACTTGTACAATTCCGTAAAAAGATATAACTGAATGACACATCATATATTTAAAACAAATATATATCTAACACGAACCAGTATGATAATTCGTAGTCATAGTAGGTAAGAAACAGATTAATTATTATAATAAGTAAGCTGTTTTATTTTCATCTCTTAAGCATGAACATTTACCTCCAATCTGCGCGCACCCAGCCCTCTTTTTTTTTTTTTTTAGAATATCTTTACTTACATTTGCCTATCTTTATTCATATCATTTATTCATCACTAAGTGATGTAGACAAATAAAAAGTATCGTCTTAGATTATCAAAAGGAAAGCATAAGCATTTGTATTCTATCAAACAAAGGGTTACATATGTCCTAAAAATATTATGTATGTCAGAAAAGCAAAAACCGAGACACATAATACTACAAAATATTGAAATCTTGAATGCGTTTCATTTGCATCTTTCATGGTTCGGTGTTTCAATGGGAAAAGAGTTCTCTCCCATTGTGTAAAGATGGCGTCTCTAGCTCCTTTCCATGGAAGTGGTCCCATTAGACGGTACTGGTATGCTGCACATGGATAAAAAGTACAGGCATAGGCCAACCTGGGATCTGTGAGCCACAATTTACCTTGAAATATAAAATATGCATTTAATTTGAAAATTAAAAATTAAAACGTTTTAGGCAATTTTGTAAATATAAAAAAGAAGATGTGGTATGATTACCAATGAGACCACTATCCACAAAAGACCAAAATGACACAGACATTAACAACTATAGGTCACCGTACGGCCTTCAACAATGAGCAAAGCCCATACCGCATAGTCAGCTATAATAGGCCCAGATAAGACAATGTAAAACAATTCAAACGAGAAAACTAACGGCCTTATTTATGTAAAAAAATGAGTCTTGAAAGCAAATATTAAAATATTTATTCAATTCCCCCCCCCCCCCCCCAAAAAAAAACAACTTTTGATTAACTACATTTATGACTTGTAATAGGATGATTGTTTAGGGCCAGTTGAAGCTCGACTCCGTGTATAGGATGTTCTCACTGTGTAGACCCAGTGGTGGCTTTCGGCTGTGTTCTGCTCTTTTGTCGGGTTGTTGCCTGTTTGACACCATTACCAATTTCGATTCTCAATTTTAGAGTGAAGATATTTTACCAACTGTCTTCCGATTTCTTTATTGTTTTAACTGCTTTGATGGATCTTTTAATCAAAATTCGTCAAAGTGAAAACTTTTACTTTAATAATTAAAACTAAACTTACACAGTCGAGGTTTGCAACCTATTATTTCTGCTAATTCATCGAGATAATCAATAAATTCCACCATGACAGTGTGTCGTAATGAATAAGTATAATTCTTGGCTAGTTCCTGTCTTTTCTGGTAGATTTCATCCCACATCTGCTTGCTGGTCGGCAATTGCACTTCTCCCTATAATGTACACCATATAAAAATAAGATATGGTATGATTGGCAATAAAACAGCTCTCCACCAGAGACCAATTTACATGCAAGTTATCAATTATACGTCACCGTACGGTACGGCCTTAAACTCTGTGAAAAACCCATACCGCATATAAAGCTATAAAAGATCCCAAAATACAAAATGTTAAAACAATTCTAACGAGAAAACTAATATATAACAACCTGATTTCTCTACAAAACTATGCATTTTTTACTTTTATTTTGGTGGTAATTTGTTATTGGAAATAAAAGAGGAAATGAAAGATAAAACTAACAAACTATTTATACTATTAGACTTTCGCGCAGAGTTTTTTGTTCAACTTTTTATTTGTTGTTTTAAGAAGTCCAGCCCTTCGCCCCTGTTTTCCATTTCGCTCCTGCGCCACTAAATAGCAACTAAAACATAGATCTGACATTTACCAAATTTTATAATCTAAATTATGCTTTTGTTGAAGTTTGCTTTACTGTATTGAAAAGGAGTAGGTCCAGTAAGACCCATTTTTGGCCTCAAAATATAGCAGTTTTACAAAATTGTTAAAATGTAAACTTTTAGTTATTTATTGAAAAGAAGAATGCTTCTGCTACATAAATATGGGCTGTTTTTGATAATACAGTGCACATATATCGGGTACTTGATTACTGAAATCTTCACAATTTAAGCATTTTAGGTAAGTTTTCGACATTTTCCGTCTAAATATTGAAATGTAAGTTTTATTTGATGATAATACATAACATATATAAAGGTTGAGGATGAACACGGATGCGGCCATTTTCATTTTTGACAAAAACCATCTGAAAAGTGACATTTTTTGGCATATTTGATAGATTTTTCATATTTGAGCTTGAATCGGAGCGTTTTTAATGACTAAATCAGTTAAAAATCTTTCACATAAACTAATTGAATCAACTGAAATAGACACTTTAGTGTTAAAAAGTGTCCAAAATCTTTCGTCAGATGAACCTGAAATTTGAGGCCAAAATCGGCCCTTACCGGACCTACTCCTTTACAGTATTTTGTAACAAATCCCGTTTTCTTTTAAGCATCACATCATATTTTTCCGACATAGTAGTTATATTTCATAAGATTTGAGAGGAGTGAAGTAGCTTTACCTTTAAAACACGTGTAGCAACCCTGCTCTGTAGTTCGGATACTGGAGTAATTGATCCCAACGGCTGGACACATCCAATAACACAGAAAGTTGGTTTAGTTAAATTTGGCGGAAAAATAAATTTATACAGGTCCACTACGTTATCTCTAGATTCCGTAACTTTTTTGTCAACATAAGGAAATCCTATTTTATATCCAGTCGCAAATATTACAACGTCTATATCATCATACACCGATCCGTCAACAAAGACTACTCTAGTTTCGGTGAAATGTTTAACATTTGGTCTTATCTGAACTAGCCCATTTGCTATTTTCAAATGAAATTCATCACTAATTAAGGGGTCCTGTGCTCTTGGAGGATAATTTGGCTTTATCCCATATTTCTCATGATCAAATCGTGCGTTAATCTGCCTCTCTGTTAAGCTGTTCAATAATGAGAGAGGCAAACATTTTTGGAAGTACTGAACTGCTCTTGTTGTCCCAAGCATATCAAATGGCATCCCTTTATCTCCTATCCTCTGAATAACCCAACTTCCACTTCTAGTACTTAGAACGACCTATGAAAATGCAAATTTAAATTCTTTGAAAAATTTAAAGATGATTAGAAAGAAACATATTTTAGACAACATGCAGTATAGTCTACTATAAACTTCACAATCTCCGTACAGCGCTCGTTTCCTTTCCGTATACTTAGTACACTACAATACAAGTTATATTTAGTGTAGTGATCCGTAGTAAGTACGGAACGGATGTGAGCTCTGCGCCGGAGATTGTTATATTTAGTGTAGTGATACGTAGTAAGTACGGAACGGATGTGAGCTCTGCGCCGGAGATTGTAAACTTCATTGCTTATTTGTGATCAATTGCCATTGACGTAAGCCTCGGAATGATTTTAATTTAGAACACTGAACAAAAAACAAAATCATTAAAAAAAATAATGATCAGAATATGAATAAGCAGTAGAAACGCGCTAAAATATTGTATTTATTGTAAACGAGGTGTGGCAATTCCATCGATGCCTACAGATGATCTTTTATCATTGAATATAGTTCGTGTTATGTTATAATCTTTTGTGGAGTAAGTAAAGTCGAAGTATTGAAGGTTATAAGAAAGTTTGGACATGATTGGTGAGTTTACAAGAAAGCCTTTCTAAATTATTCTTTTATAAATTTGGAAATTAAACGAAACTTGGGGTTAAACTCCCTCAGGCAAAGTTGACCGTAGACGGATTTGCCATTTTTTAAGGTTCTTTTGGTCATATAGCTCTTCAACTGTTTTGGTTCTTATACATCTTCTGCTTTGAGCGTTCCTGGTGAAGGTAAATCAAGAAAAGCGTTTCGGACGCACGAAATTTATAACGTGTTGTTTTCACGATATTTTTAGTTTTTTAGATGACAGCGGAAAAGTCTTTCAACGCTCTATAGTAGAAATACCGCAATTTTGCAGTTTCCTAGGACATGTAGAAAATAAAGATGACTTTATTTCACTTGGAAGAGAGCCTAACCGATTCTGGCTCCCTTTCCAGAAAAGTAAAAAAAAGTATTACTATCCTCAATGTTCGGTTGAAGGTCTTACCGTTGAAGGTCTTACCTTTGAACTAACACGACTGAGTTCACATGCAATATCGGCACCAGAATTTCCTATACCGATGATTAGTACACGTTTTCCAGAAAATTCTAACGAGTCTCTGTACATCACAGCATGTAGAGTTCGTCCTTTAAATAAGTCCTGACCCTCAAAAGTAGGCAGAAGTGGAACTGCATGGTGACCTGTAGCCGCCATAACACCATCAAATATTTCATTGGTGATTATTCCGCTTTTAATATCTTTTATTTTAAGTGTCCATTTTCCTGTTTTCTCAAAATCAACGGTTGGTTCACACCACACTACCTATATATAATAGAGAAAAGGTTCACACCAAAATACATATCATTAAGGAAGATAAAATTCACACCTAACTACTTATCTTTAAGGAATATAAGGTTCACACCATACTACCTATCAATAATGAAGAGAAGGTTCAAACCAAACTACCTATTGAAGAAAACCATGCATAACTAACAAAATTCTTCATGCAGAAGGTAAACAGATTTTAAGTGTTGAAATTATGTTGTTTTTCTGTGATATTAAGATAAGAAAGTTGGTGATAGACTTTTCTCTTTCAGTATAATGAAAGATGTTGTAAACACAAAGGTGGACTGTTGCGTCAAATCTTTTTGGGAGCATTATGTGTGTGTTTGGTCGATGTCTTATTGTCATTTATTCCATAAATTCGGTCTAAATCATATTTCAAATGCAGGAAAATCCCTCAGAATGAAAGTAATCATATGCATGTCATAGTACCTCTTTCTGAAACTGCACGTGTCGTAGAAGATTGAACTGTTCAGCATACATTTCCAGGTATTTCTGAACGAGGGTATTGTGCATAAACATTGGAAATTCTTTCGGAATAGGGAAGTCGCTGAAAGCCATAAGTTCCTTGCTGACATTGATGACCGTAGATTTCATAACCGTACCTCGTCCATCTCGTGCTTCGGGTGTATAATTCCACAATCCACCTAAATTTAACGAATTTATCATTTAGTAGACGTTTGAACTAATCGGTAAGTTATGAATTAACAATGAATACAAGTTATGCCATATACATGCATTCAAATGAACTCCACACTAAAATTTACGACAAAAGAGACGATTTTTCGTTCCCTATTGTTAATTTTCCATTTTTAGATGGTGATGTTCCTTTAGCACCATCTTACGGTGTTTATATTTCACAACTTGTTCGCTATGCCCGTGTCTGTTGTGACGTTTTTGATTTTAACGAACGCAACCTATGTATTACTGGTAAATTATTAAACCAGGGATATCGTTACCATAAATTACTTAAAACCTTTACTAAATTTTTCCATAGATATAAAGATTTGGTTTTGAAGTTTGGTGGTACCTGTAGAAAACTTATTTCAAACGGGATAGCACATCCTCATTTTTACGGAAATGTTGTTAACCGTGCCCGGAAATTTAAAAATGATCCATGTAAACTTGTCGCTCCTTTAAATAAACTTATTCTAAAAGGTTACCTATTCAACACTGTAGTAAGATCATTGAATATTGTTTTATTGGTATAAATATTGATTTTGTGATCAGTAAATTAAAAGCTAACTAAATATTACTAATATGTTATATATATATTCATGGATCTACAATCTGTCGATACCTGTAACTTGGCATTGCACAAGGTCATGTTTTTCTCTGGCTGTTTATGACGTCTTTACGCTAAATCCATTGGATGTTGGATGTGTACGGATTGATTGTTTAGTCTTAGATGCATGATTTTTTATTAGTTGTTAGTGGCTTTGAACTAGCTGTCAGATAACTGCGAGTACTCTCAGATCTGTTCATTGCGTCTTTTTGTGTCGGGATGTATAAGTACCCGGCCACGTCTACTTGTAGTTTTGTCCATCTGATGAGTTAAGCCTTTTTCAACTGATTTTTATAGTTCGTTCTTATGTTGTACTGTTATACCACTGTCCCAGGTTAGGGGGAGGGTTGGGATCCCGCTAACATGTTTAACCCCGCCACATTATTTATGTATGTGCCTGTCCCAAGTCAGGAGCCTGTAATTCAGTGGTTGTCGTTTGTTTATGTGTTACATATTTGTATTTCGTAAAAAAAATTTACATAAATAAGGCCGTCAATTTTCTCGTTTGAATTGTTTTACATTGTCTTATCGAGGCCTATTATAGCTGACTATGCGGTATGGGCTTTGCTCATTGTTGAAGGCCGTACGGTGACCTATAGTTGTTAATGTCTGTATCATTTTGGTCTTTTGTGGATAGGTGTCTTAGTGGCAATCATACCACATCTTCTTTTTTATATTTAAGTATTTTTTCTTCCAGTGTCGACACGTACAATATAGGAAAATTTTAAATTGTTTCAAATGGTATGTGAAAACAGATACAAAAACGAGACTGGTGGATTTTTTTCTCTTTGGTTTCGAATGGAAACAATTAAATCACTTTTTGACAAGATACGTTATTTTTGTTTTTTCCTTTCTTCTTGTATTTCAAAATAGAGTTGCTTGGATGCAAACAGTATCTAAGACAACGCACCTTAATGTGAAACAGTAAGTTAGATATAACCGTTTCCTTTTCTCGTAATACATTTGTAGAAGCATGGAATTAGATTATGATATTTGTATAGTATACAGATATAACATGAACTTTATTTCTGATTCTTCATTTGTACATAAAAATATCGAACTACAGGATAAAATGTCTATTGTGACAGTTATTTAGTCAATTGCAGATTCATTTATATTTTTCGCCCAAAGGGTTCGGCAAATATATTTCATATGATTTTATTGCTCATAATAGAGAGGCGGAATATCACAGACATATCCTAACTCAATGGCATGAGTCGATGACAAACTGACAACGCCATGGCAAAAAACGGCCATTAGACAAGCAACAGTAAACAAAAACCGAGGCTGTTCTCACGTGTTGCAGATAAAGAACCTTGTTTAAATTCATGAAAAGAGAAAACCAATGGTCTGAGTTATACTTTAACAATAAACAGTTATGACAGTCAACATAGACTGTGACGAGTTGATATTACATAAAATAAATACATAGAGAAAATAGCCGGAAATGGCTTAATGAAACAAGCGCTTGTTCATTGTCAGTGAAGGCTTACAAATAAGTTTTATGAAAAATGAAAACAAACCTATGTTCTCTGATAGTTCAAAACAGACTGGAATCAGACCCTCATCAAGACAACATTTTATAGCAGGAAGTCCGCTGGCTCCGGCACCAATCACGGCTATTCGTTTTGTCTGTAAAAATTATTTTGACAAATTTTTAGTATTTATTGTAAAAAACGAATAAGTAAACTGAAACCAGAATCTAAAATTTTAATGAACGAAAAGCTTTCTTATTCTAACACAAGCTAACTATTTACGTCGGTAAAGGTTGTCTTTCAATGCAAAATGTAATAAAATCTCAAGTAAAATCTGCAATATTGTGAAACATCTATCTTCACGGTCAAAACTATTTTCCCCACCACTTTTAAAGTTTACATATAGACACATAAAAAAAAAGAAAACAAAAGTCAGTAAAATTTATATTTATTGCTTATTCTAAAGTGATATGCTCAGCAGGCACAATACATTGAAGCACAGAACGTATTAATTAAATTAATTGTTTTCTTGCTATAACAGCCACTCGTTTGGCTCATTAATAGTATCAAATTATTATTATTGTTCTGATGTTGTGGTTGATAGAATGATTTGTTTGTTGTAAAAAGATAAAGAAGATATAAACATACATACCATGATTAGTATTGGTATTCTTGATTCTCAAAGTAGGTAGTTATTCGGTTCCGTTTTTATTGCTTTTATATCTTAAAATATTCTACTCGAAAAAAGTTCAGAAACACAACTTTTGACTGAAAAAAGTAAAACAAAATTTCAATTTATCGTCACTTTTTCCTGCCCAAATTGTTTTAATACTATGTTTGTTATCTTCTTAAATCCACTCAATATCCTTTGAAACAGGAGTGCTGGTAATATCAGATCAGTTTGAGAATTTTCTACAAATATGAGCCCTCAAAGTTTTGTCCTCATTAAAATGAATGAAAATGTTGATAAACTTTCTTTGATTAGTACAGTTAATAAACGCTTATCGTCAAATAGTTATATCACTAAATCTTACGTGGAGATATCGGTATAAAACATGTCAACATACTATTCGGTTATAAAGTTTCAAGATTTAATATTTTATTAAAGTCTCACTACTTGCAATACATACATATACAGTACATACAGAGTATATACACACTATAAAACAGACAATACACAAATAAAAATTACAAGTACCATTCTATTAAGAATTATGAGAGACTGTAAAACAATTTCTATGTAAAACTAGTTAAAATACATACGATTATTAAAATAATTTCATATAAATGTCATCAGAATAGGACGCTGTAGTATGTATCTTTAAATTTGTAGACAAGACTTTTTTAGCCGGTTTACTTCCGCGCCAACCGTCTGAAGTATTATATAATAATAAATGCTTAGTGTATGTAATATACTTTATACTTCATATAGTAATTGCTTAATTAAACCCCAAATAAAGTTACAAAGCATGGGTGCATAGGTGGTGTTCTCGAAAGTATCCTAAGATTCGTCCTAAGTCATAGATAAGACAAATTTTCGTACGTTTTGTAATCAGGCGCAAAAGGTACCAAAAAAGAAAAAAAAATATTTAATAAATTTATCAAAAAACGGTATAGTCTAGGAATGAAAAAAATAAACTAAAATCAAACTGACAGACTTGCGACATGCAAACATTTATTAGAAGAGAAGGGCAGTCTTGGAAATGTACCCTCACGGGGCTATGCATTGTGTAACGCCTTTTGAATTCTGATTCCAGTTTTCGTCACCTTTATCTTTTTCTTCTTCTATTTATGTTTCAAAAGTAACTCGCAACACTCAAACACTCTCACAGCTTATTACAATGGGCTACGAATAAATGGGGTTATTCTTTAAATTGGGCACATTGCATGGAAAGAAAGAGATAAGCACATGGAGATTGCAAGATTTGTCACATTGTTCATATCTTTTACAGACTCCACAAACAACATCACCATTAAATAAATGCAAACGTAGTAATCTGCTGTGCAAAAAGTCATACATCGATTGAGAGAAACAAATCCGGGTTACAAAGTAAAACAGAAGTAAACACATCAACTATAAGAGGGAAACAACGAAACAACAGAACACTGAAGTGCAACAAAAAAACAAATGAAAATGCAACAGACATAGAAACGAAGTATTGGATAACAACAAAATAAGGATGAGCTTACTCTATTTAGAAAGAATTTTAATTGTTTATGTTTAATGTATTTAAATATTTTTAGTTGTCCGATTTCATGGATCGGTAACAGGCTAATCATTAAAAAATTGTGCCAATCTGTCCTTCTTTCCTAGAATGAACCCAGGTCTGTGGATTCTCCGATTTTGTCATCTAATAGAAAATCAATAATTGGTAAGCAAGGAGTTTAGTATTACCACATTAGTGTCCGTTGATATTGTCTGTCACTGCCCCTCCCGTTACGGTTTATTGATTTCGAATTTTTGTTCAATAGCTTGTGGTTAATTTTTTAATTGCTCATTTAGACTTTAACTAAAAAGATACGTTTTCCAAATTTTTAAACCATTTTAGGAAAATTCAAAAAATGAGTAAAACATAAAATAGAAGGAATAAATTATATAAAAGTTGTACCCCTATTTTAACAATTTTACCTATTATGTCTGGTTTGTTCACGCATCGTTGTAAATATATTGGAATTTGATGCGACTGTCACACAAGTGAGAGGTTTAGAGCTTTAAAACCAGGTTAAATCCACCATTTTCTACATTTGAAATTGCCTGTACCAAACCAGGCATATGACAGTTTTTGTCCATTCGTTTGATGTGTATTATCATTTGATTTTGCCATTTTATAGGGACTTTCTGTTTTGAATTTATCTCGGAAGTCAGTATTTTTGTGATATTACTTTTTACCGTAGTTTGACAAATAACGAGTGAGTCGTGTGATATATTTCAACAAATAATTTAGCCATCAGCTGGAGTAGCCAATCGCTGGTATATATTATATATTTATAATTGTGATCAAAAACACGAAGAAATGCATAAAAATTTTGTAATTTTAAAAGTACATAATCAATATTATGGTAACACAAATTAGTTCAACATGTATTATTTAATAGTTATCCCACTCGGATTTGGTGTGTCAATGTAAGATCACCCTGATGGCCAGAGGCCAGAGGATGATCTAACACTGACACACCAAGTCCGAGTGGGATAACTATTTTACATCCCAGCTGTTTTAGATTAGACGAAAAAACATTTACAATTCATAAAATCTGGTTTAGAACGCCACACAACCATTACAATATACTTTATATATTACTATGTGATGTATACCCTTTATGACCCCCAAACACGACGAGTAGATATAAAAAAAATGTCAACTCGCCCCACTTGCCAATCGGCCCACACTATATCGCCACTTTATAAAAAAATCGCCCCAATCTTGTTTACTGACTCGCCCCACTTTTGAAAAAGTGTTTAATCAAATTGAACAATCAGACTGAAAACTCACCTATTAACGACAAAGGTTTAAACCCAACTGAATAAAGGTCTGACAACTCGTCCCACTTATAAAAAGATCTTGCTTCCTTTAAGTATGTCAAATTACTGTTAGTTCGTATCTAGTCATCCTGGTGTAGTGGTATGTGTCATGCCTTGATATGCTAAAGGTCTTGAGTTCGAATCCCAGCATATACACTGGATTTTTTTCTACGTGAATTTTGATAGATAGTCTTTACCGTATAATTAATTACAAGTTTTATAGTGGATTTGACATTGCCGCCAAAATGTTACAGAACAAAGCATGCATAACAAAGAATCTCAAACTGGGGTGATCTGGTAGGTGTGATCCGACTCAGATCACCCCTGTTAGAACAAAGGAGCTGGGATGTAACTCGATTTATTTCACTTGACTGGGCGGAGTTTAACCGATTCGCTCACAATAACCCAGTCCATCTATAGATAGGTGTTTTAGGATAAACTCATCAATGAAATGTCCAGTCATTGATTTGTTAATTCCTTTGATGACACTGATAGGTGATTAGAAATCATTAATAGTTAAAACGGCAATCATCCTAATAACACACATCTTCTAATAGACTGTCCTTATGCAAACGAAAACGTAAGCTCCGCCCGATCAGTTGAAATTACATTGGTAATAACGTCTGGGTAAATGATTAATTATAAAAATAATAATTAATTTAGAATAGATGAAGGTCAGGAAAGGATTAACTTTTTGATTTATCGAATCAAGAAGAAGTCCATCAACGAAAAAAGTGAAAAACAACTGCAGCATTCCTGACTTAGTACAGACATAAGTGTTATATACTTTGAAAGCAGTCCTTAATTTATTGGAAATGGCGTCCGTTTTTGTTTGAAGTTTATTGTCCATTTGAAAATATAACCATAATTTCTTTCGAAAGAGCCATTGTACTACATGTTTGAGTCGAGATGTATAGTTTGTTTCAGACCTATTTACTATTGAAAATAGTCTGCTAAGTTTACAGAGGTATTTCAAAATTTCAAAAACAATCGATTACTGGAAATTAAAATAAAGATAAGTTTGAAACTGCAGGTTTCAATGAGCCCGTTACGCTCACTTAGCAGTTAGGCTTCCAAACTGTACAATGCAATACGAATATTTGATGAAAAAAGCATGCAATAATAACCGGAAGAAGTTGAATGACGTTTATGTTTCCTGGACTGAGTTTTTGTATATTTATTATTATATAGTTTCTATGTAATCAGCAGAAATGCAAAAAGAATCGATTGACAATTTCATCCATTTGACCTTTTTTGCAGATCATGTGTTGCTGAGCATACATTTTTTTCCTGTAAAACGTTCTGTCTATCTGTAATAGATTTCACGATAGATATATTGTTAAAACACTATGATGAATATATTTTCTAACATGGCATTTTTCATATCAGGGGCCTGCGCGCTTATCGAAGCTCTCTTAGGATTAGGACGTGTCCTACGACCAACTTAGGACACATCTTAGTCATAAGTGGGTTTATCAAACATGTCTCAGCTTAGGAAAATCCTAGGAATTGTCCTAACTTTAGGATACCAATTTAGGTGTCTTAAGATGGTCTTAGCGACCACGTCTACTTGTATTTTTGTCCATCTGATGAGTTAAGCCTTTTTCAACTGATTTTTATAGTTCGTTCTTATGTTGTACTGTTATACCACTGCCCTAGGTTAGGGGGAGGGTTGGGATCCCTCTAACATGTTTAACCCCGCCACATTATTTATGTATGTGCCTGTCCCAAGTCAGGAACCTGTAATTCAGTGGTTGTCGTTTGTTTATGTGTTACATATTTGTTTTTCGTTCATTTTTTTACATAAATAAGGCCGTTGGTTTTCTCGTTTGAATTGTTTTACATTGTCTTATCGGGGCCTATTATAGCTAACTATGCGGTATGGGCTTTGCTCATTGTTGAAGGCCGTACGGTGACCTATAGTTGTTAATGTCTGTGTCATTTTGGTCTTTTGTGGATAGTTGTCTCATTGGCAATCATACCACATCTTCTTTTTTATATTAGGATGATCCTAATTTTAGGATATATTCAATTTCGTCTTTTGTTCATTTTCACACGTATTACATCCCAGCTCCTTTGTTCTAACATGGGTGATCTGAGCCGGATCACCCCTGCCAGATCACCCTAGTTTGAGTTTCTTTGTTATGCATGCTTTCCTTTGTTCTGTAACATTTTGGCGGGAATGTCAAATCCACTATAAAACTTATAATTAATTTTACGGATAAGACTATCTATCAAAATTCACGTAGAAAAAATCCATTAGATATGCTGGGATTCGAACTCAAGACCTTTAGCATATCAAGCCACGACACATACCACTACACCAGGACGACTTAATAATAGTAATTTGACATACTTAAAGGAAGCAAGATATTTTTATTAGTGGGGCGAGTTGTCAAACCTTTATTCAGTGGGGTTTTAACCTTTTACGTTAATTTGTGAGTTTTCAGACTGATTGTTCAATTTGATTTTACACTTTTTCAAAGTGGGGCAAGTCGGTAAACAAGATTGGGACGATATTTTTATAAAGTGGCGATATAGCGTGGGCCGATTGGCAAGTGGGGCGAGTTGACATTGTTTGATATCTACTCATCGTGTTTGGGGGTCAAAAAGGGTATACATCATATAGTAATATATAAAGTATATTGTTATGGTTGTGTGGCGTTCTAAACTAGATTTTATGAATTGTAAATGGTTTTTCGTCTAATCTAAAACAGCTGGGATGTAAAATAGTTATCCCAGTCGGGCTTGGTGTGTCAGTGTTAGATCACCCTCTGGCCTCCGGCCATCGGGGTGATCTTACACTGACACACCGCGTCCTTATGGGATAACTATTAATTATTGTTTTTACCAGTAGTAAAATAGTTGAAATTCTCCGTATTTATATGAAAAATGCACGAGATTTGCCTTTCAACTGTTAAATATTGAAACCTTGACACTTCGAATTCAACTCACTCAAAAACATGTAATGATTTTTACCGATTATTATTTTTGTCTTATGTTTTGTTTTATACAGTTTAAATGTACAAAATATTAGACAATAATCATTTATTATCTTGAATGTAACACTAATAATTAATTTAGTTTCTAATTAACTATATTTAAAAAAAACAAAATTATTGATAAAATATGATATCATATTTTATTTTTTCATATCTAATTTGTATTTTCTTTTCCGCCAATACTTAGGACATCGGTTAGGACGTCCTAGCTAAGATATTCCTAAGATAGCTTCGATGTGCATGCTGAGACGTGTCGTAAGTCGGTCCTAACTTTATCCTAAATTTTGTCCTAAGAAATTCTTAGGACGGAACTTAGGACAGTTTCGATAAACAGGCCCCAGCCCCCTTATCATGCAGCCCCAGGTCATGATATCAGCCCGAGAGCCGATAGGCTCGAGGGATGATTTTGACCATGGGCTGATGCATTTATGGAAGGTGTCTGATAGGAAAAATGGCATGTTATGTTCTTTTTATCATATACCTCAACAGAAGACATACAGACCAAAACTATTTTTAAAACTTTCCAAAAAATGCATTTGTTGTAATATTTGTTTTGCATTGTTTAATAATATATATTCCTGATTCCTAATATAATTTTTTATCCAACTTTTGTTATGTTTTACACAAAAAATGTACCATTGAGGTGTATTTTCCGAATTTGCAAAATGACGTCGAAATGTCATGCGATAATAACCGGAAGCAGTTGATATAAAACGGAAGCAGTTGATATAAAACAGAAGCAGTAACTGTTGATAACAAAACTCATATCACAGGACTGAAGCAATTCTTTGATTAAATGAATAAATAAATGTCAAAATTAGTTTTATCATGGGGTAAAATTATACCATTATTTTCTACAAGTACATGTATATGATAAAAAATATATCAGATAGTTGACTTCTAAAAGTTCAATATGGATTCAACTAACTTTTTCGCTCATTTTTCATAATATTATGTAGATATCATTTTTGCTTATATTTGTTTTAAGTCGACAATTCTTCTATATCTCATATATGTATTGTTTTCACCAAAAATGCAAAAAGGGTAAAATTTTAGGGCACAAACTCATTTAAAAGGACGACTTATAATTTCGACCGTGTTTACTTACTTATTTGTAGATCCTTTTGGTGATAGCTTTCTAAAGAAAGGAAAACAAATGACAAAATATTTAATGATCACTTACTATGATAGACGAAGGACAACAACTTTACATAGAGCTCGAATAGTCTTTTTAAAAACTAGCATTTATACTTTATAAATTGGGACATTAAAAAAGCTAGATTGAAAGAGCTTTAATATTGAAATGCGAAAATATTTTATATATTAATATAAGTTTTTGTTTTGTTCTCACCACTATATCTCACTTAAAGTGATGTTTTCATGAACAAGATGCTCTCAAAAGCCTAAATCGCTCACCTGTTATTTTTTTGCTTAAATCTTTCATCAATGATTCTTTCTGCTTTCAATAATGAGTTGCTTAAAAATACCATTTAAATGTTCCTTGTATCTGTCATATTTTCTTCAAAAGCAAATAAATGCATTTTACCCATATGTTCCATTTTCGCCATAGTGTCTATGTTTCTTGACGTATAAGGAAATAAAATACAAAATTTATACTAGATTCATTTGAGAAGATTTTTAACACACCTTGTGTAAAATTGTTATTAAACGGCATTAACTCTTTAAGGGGTCAATTGACAATTTTGAGCATATAAAACTTTTTTGTAAATCTAACTTTGTTGAACATTTTGCTGTTTACAGTTAATCTTTATCTTCAATAATATTTAAGATAGTAACCAAAAAAATGCCAAATTTCCTTCAAATAACCAATTTCGTGGCAGCAACTCTCAATTCGACTGAACATTTGAAGGCTGATAGATCAGACTAACTTATCAGTAAATTTCATTTGCTTTCAAAAATTAGAACTATCCAGAGCCTGCATTGATTCTGTTCAAATATTGTATCACTTTTGTCTTTGCAATGTGTCGGTTTCCATTTCTTTTTAATTCTTAATTTTATAAACGTTTAACGTTAAATCATACGTGCACTTTCATACCCAACAAAGGAATTGATGCGTCTTGAGAAAAGAAATAATTCATATGCAAAAAAATATTAAAAATATGAAAATAAATATGATTAAGAAAGTAATAATGATAATGCAGATTTGGATCGCGAGTACATCGTTATATTAAGTATTAAGTACAATCGACTTTTTAATAAATGGAACAGTTAGCTGCTTAATATTCAATAATCGTGTTTCTCAAGGTGATTTTGGAAATTCTGGATTAATAGTATTTATGTCTGTAGCTGCTTATGTAAAGATTTTACTAATTCCACATGTTAGTTTAATAATCAATTTTATAAATACTGATAGAAACAATTAACTACACACAATTATAATCAGATTTTATGAGATAATAAGTTACACTCTATAACATTTAACTTATTATGGGACTTCGGGATTAATCATAAATTATTTTCAGTTTGATATTTTATTTAAGTATCATCTCTCAATAATATATAACAATGTATCATACAAGTTTATATAAAGTGGAAAATATATATATTAATTAGAAAGCCGTAAAGCACAGAATTTTAAGAGACTAAAACATTAAAACATTAAAGGAAATTTGTCAATTATGAATCATATCTATTGATACATTTTTTACAGTATAAAACTTTTATACGCCTATTTATAATAAGATATTAATAAACTCATCATAGATACCAGGATTGAAACTTTGTTTTTGCACCAGATGCGCGTTTCGTCTACAAAAGACTCATCAGTGTCGGTCGAATAAAACTAGAGGCTCTTAAGAGCCTGTGTCGCTCACCTTGGTCTATGTGCATATCATACAAATTACACAGATGGATTCATGACAAAATTGTGCTTTGGTGATGGTGATGTGTTTGTAGATCTTTATGTACTGAAATTCTTGCTCCTTACAATTTTCTCTATCTATAATAAACTTGGCCCTTTCGTTACAGAGGAAAATATTTTGTAAAAATTTACCAAAATTTACCAAATTAATGAAAATGGTTAAAAATTGACTATAAACGGCAATAACTCCTTAAGGGGTCAACTGACCATTTTGTTCATGTTGACTTATTTGTAGATCTTACTTTGCTAAACATTATTGCTGTTTATAGTTTATCTCTATCTATAATAGTATTCAAGATAACAACCAAAAATGGCAAAATTTCTGTAAAAATTACCAATTGGAGGACCGCAACCCAACAACCAGTTGTCCAATTCATCTGAAAATTTCAGGGCAGATAGAAATTAACTTGATAAACAATGTAAATTCTTGTCAGATTTGCTTTAAATGCTTTGGTTTCAAAGTTATAAGCCAAAATCTACATTTTACCCTATGTTCTATGTTTAACCATGGCGGCCATCTTGGTTGGTTGGCCAGGTTACACATTTTTTGAACTAGATACCCTAATAATGATTGTGGCTAAGTTTGATTTAATTTGATCCAGTAGTTTCAGAGGAGAAGTTTTTTGTAGAAGATTACAAAAATTTACGAAAAATTGGTAAAAAATGACTATAAAGGGCACTAACTCCTTAAGGGGTCAACTGATCATTTTGGTCATGATGACTTATTTGTAGATCTTACTATGCTAAACATTATGATGTTTACAGTTTATCTCTATCTATAATAATATTCAAAATAATACCCAAAAACTGCAAAGTTTTCGTTAAATTACCAATTTAGTAACAGCAACCCAACAACAGGTTCTCCGATTCATCTGAAAATTTCAGGGTAGATATATCTTGACCTGATAAACAATTTTATCCCTTGTCAGATTTGCTCTAAATACTTTGATTTCAGAGATATAAGCCAAAATCTACATTTTACCCCTATGTTCTATTTTTAGCCATGGCGGCCATCTTGGTAGGTTGGCCTGGTCACCGGACATTTTTTTTAAACTAGATACCACAATGATGATTGTGGCCAAGTTTGGTTAAATTTGACCCAGTAGGTTCAGAGGATAAGATTTTTGAAAAAGTTATCAGACGACGACGACGACGGACGACGGACGCAAAGTGATGAGAAAAAATCACTTGTCCGCATTCGGGCCAGGTGAGCTTAAAAGTTAAAAAGGCCAAACAAAGTACGAAGTTGAAGAGCATTGAGGACCAACAATTCCAAAAAGATTTGCCAAATACAGCTAAGGTAATCTATTTTCGAGGTTGAAAAGCCTTAGTATTTAAACAATTCCAAGTTTTGTAAACAATTAATTCAGGCTTTGACATAAATTTGAAATGTCTGTGAATAATAATAAATATTTTTAGTTTATCATCATATAAAAGAGAAGATAACAACTATAGGTCATCAGTTCGTTATTACTATTTTTCTTCTTCTAAAATCGTCATAAACTGTACACGATAATATAACATAAGGAATCTTATAAAATATTTTTACGATCATCACAGACTCGCTCCTCTAAAACTTATTGTTCAAATCTTCCTGCTTCTATTCCAAATGGTGCAACTCCACATCAAAATTTGACAAAGGAACATCTTTGTGTAAATGGCATTGGAATTTTACAATATGTTTCAGTTTCAAAATTGTTGTTATATAAAATATATGTTCTTTGTTGGTTACAACCTTTAGTAATTCAAGCTTTATCTAGCTGTAAATTACATTGCCACTGATCAAAACATTAGGTAAATATTCTAGTCATAATAATATTAACGAGTACTGAGGTACTGTCATTAAGGTGGTACATAACACCTTCACTAAAATTAATTTGGCTCCTTTAATTTTCATAAAATTTTGACAAAGTAATTACTTAGACCTTTGGACAAAAATATAAAAGTTTTAAAAAATTTGAACCAACCATTTTATCAGAAAAATTCGACTGGTTATTTTGATCATTGAGTAGCTTCATATTCCCTTACAATACAATGTAATTAAAACGTTTAGCTGATTTTACAGATTTATCTCCCTGTAGTGTTAGGTACCACATTAAAAGACTTTTCGTTTTGCATTTCCCTTGGAGTTTGGTATTTTGTCACTGGTTCAGACGTACTTATAAATATAATTATTTCTGTGAATTTTTTTTGTAGGATCCTTTACTATAGATAATTTAGCTGATCTGTAAAAATAACATTTTCATGTCTTATATATCATGTACTGTAGTACGACACTAGATTAAAATTGACATGGAATGGTAACACCCGGTCACCGAAAGCTTCATTTGAAGCCCAGGTGGTCGTGTGGTCTAGCGCAACGGTTACAGTGCAGGCGATTTGGTGTCACGATATCTCAGTAGCATGGGTTCGAATCCCGGCGAGGGAAGAACAAAAACTTTGCAAAGCAAATTTACAGAACTAACACTGTTGGTTTGATGTTTAGACGAATTGTATATACATAGTTTAAAGGGGCACTAGCTACGAGGTATAGAAAAATAACATATTGACTTGCAAGTCAATAATTCGACCTCATTAAATCCGTATTCATGCGAACTTCAATTGAACCTCTTAGTTAGAGATTGTTCACACATGAACTCGGCGTGATCAGCAAACAGAAAACATTGAAAGTGAAAAAGGGTACATCATTTGATCTACAAAAACTTGTTTTCAAACAGGTAAACACAATTATTAACATATTGTTTAACCAATAATATGATATCAAACAGAAATAGAAAAATCCAATTGCACGAGTTCGTTTTCTATTTATATCTATGTTTATGTTGACAACGGGTTATATGACCGTCTGCATTCTTAGGAATGTCACCCGATGGTTAATTAGATGGCGTATAGACTAAAATACACACGGAATGCTGATAAAAAAAATTGATTATATGCATCGTAAATTGTTTAATTTAGCCTTTTTAATACTGGATAATATTTGGATATTCGTTTTAATATGTTTAATACATGTAATAGATAGATGATTATATAAATAAAGATATTAATTAAAACGGTATAACTAGATGTGAATGAAGGACACGCATGATCCGTCTAAAAAGATTCTGCAATTCGACAGCAAATGTGGAGACAAACATGCATGGATAGTATCCAGGGGCAGTGTCAATGAAAGTATCCTAGGATATGTCCTAAGATATGTCTTAAGACATTATTTAAGACTGTCTTAGGACTTGTCTGAGACATATCTTAGGGTGTAAAACAAAGCTATCTTATGACAGTTCTAACTACGATGGTCCTATGACCATCCTAACACATTCAATTAATTGAAAAAAAATGTTGTGAATTCAATGACATACATTTTATTGTATTTCACTTTATGTTTAAAGGGAGGGAGGATGACTCTTTTATAGAAAACAATTTATGCAAAATAAAAAAACTTTTAACGGAATACTATTGTAGTTCCGTTATTATACATAATAAAATAATATAAAAACGAATTTCATACGACAACAAAACTGAATAGTCACACAACTTTGTTAAATGCAATATTCGTGCTTCAATTTAATGTTAGTATGTAAATAAGTTTTGTCTTTGGGTCTACTTGATTACATTACAAGAATTGAACAAGGATTAATTATTGTCAACCTTTTCCACTTTTAAATCAACTTTGGACCGTTTGCTTAGGTGCAAAACGTATTGTTTAAACAAAAAGGACGGCACCACTATAGTTCAGCGTAACACTGTGACATCGTCACACATACTGTTTGGAGAGTTACTATTGATGTCCATTTCATTTATGATTTGTATTTAAGAACTGAATGCTTCTTTTTGTAACTTCATTGGGGTGTAAAAGCGTTGACCGAAGTACATTTTGTTTGAAGCGCGGAAGCGCTTCATACTAAAAATGTGCGCACGGTCAACGCTTTTACAACCCTATGAAGTTACAAAAAGAAGCATTCAATACTTATAATTACATTTTTTAGCAATGATCATGAAAACACGAATTTTGTTATTGTTTTATTTAATTCACCTGTGCACTTTATTGTAGGACAACGTGTTTTATTGAGCAATGCAATTGCTTACGGAATAACACGTGATGTGCAGTTAGCCAATCAGAATAAAGTATCATAATGAAACATACATCTAATGTAATTATAAAGAAATGAAATTTTAGTTTACATTAAAGCACTTACTCAAATGACTCCGCAATATGTCAATGTATTTAGATATGTGTATCAAGTTAGTTCTAGCCTACCTACACAAAGTTCTTGAAATGTGTTTATAATTCAAAAAACTCAAACTGATTATCAAAAACGCTTTTTGTTGATATCTGGAAGTATTTTAAAGATCAAATTTGTCTACAAATTAAAAAAAGGCAAAGCTTCGTTGACACGGCCCCGGCTCTCAAGACCAATACTAGTCTGATGAAATATTTCATTGATCAATGAGAAGTTTAATTTCAAAATTGAAATGGATGAACTGCAGATCAACAATTTATCAAAATCCAAAAGTCGTTATTTTTGTGAATATCAGAAGAGCCGAATGAAACTTAAACTCGTTCTGTAACACATCATGGTTAACTTACATACTAGTACCAACAAATCAGTCCAATATTTAAAGGTGTTTAGAAAAAAATATCCGTATAACATAGATATTCATCAATTCATTAAAGTCCAAAGCCCGCAGCAAAAAAACATCAGAAGTAATAAAATTCAATTGGTATATCATCATTGTTAACTCACCATTGATACGAGGGTATCTATCACCAACCCAGTACTTGGCACTTCGGTGTTGACATGGATATCAATTATGTGGTTATATTTTATCTACTTACTGTTTGAAAAGTTATGAATTATCGAAATACTAAGGATTTTCTTATCCAAGGCATATAGAATGAAATTCAAAACAGTGTGGCTGTGGCCATTGATTGACACATTAAATTTATCCATTGACTGGGACAATTTAGGAGAACGTTTGTATGTAACGACCACTGCTCACTATGTACTTTTTAAAGACACTTAGACTATGGGGTCACCAAAGGTTCTCAACACCTTAATAAAGTAATTCGAAAAACTAATCAGAAATAACACGATGTTTTGATTTATATCAATTATATAAATCAAAACATAAAGGTTATTCCTGATTATTTTTTGAATTATTTTATAATTAAAGGCGTTAAGAAACCTTTGGTGACCCCACAGTTTAAATGTATATCGTAGGTACGTCGTGAACAGTGGTCGTTACAGACAAACGTTCATGTAAATTGTCCCAGTCAATGGATGAATTTAATGTGTCAATCAATGGCCACAGCCACACTGTTTTGAATTTCATTCTATAACCTTAGCCGCATTTTGCATAACTGTTTGGAATTTTGGGTCATCAACTAAATGCTCTTCAACTCGTAATTGTTTGGTTTCTAAATATTTTGATTTCAGCGTCACTAATGCATCTTATGATAAAACTAAGGATTTTCTTATCCCAAGCATATATTACCTTATCCGTATTTGGCACATTTTTGGAAAGTTTGGATCCACAATGCTCTTCAACTTTGTACTTTTTTGGTTTTATAAACATTTTGATATGAGCGTAACTAATGAGGGTTAAGTAGATGAAACTCGCGTCTGGCGTACTAAATTATAATCCTGGTTCCTTTGATAACTAATATGTAGATGAAACGTGCGTCTGACATATCAAATCATTAGCCTGGTACCTTTGATAACTATTAACTCACTCAGAAAAAATATCCATATAACTGTGATGTTCAACAATTCATTAAAATCCAAAGCCCGTTACTACGGGGAAATAAGCAGAGCGGAACGAAATTTCAACTCGATTTGTAACTCATCATTGTTAACTCACATACCAAAAAATAAGCTAAACTTTTTAAGTTTTTTTTTTTTTTTTTTTTTAACAATCCGCATAAATAAAGCAACAATGGTATACCGTTGTTTAAATTCATAAATCGATTGAGAAAAAAAACACAAATTCGGGTTACAAACTGAAAGTAACTGTGATTTTCAAAAAAATTCAAAGTTTAAAACCGTATTTCGCCAAAAATCACCAAAGCTGAACGACACTTAAACTCCATCTGTAACACATCATTGTTAACTCAAATATTAAAAATCAGCCCAATATCGTTCAAAAACAGCTTCTAAAGTAAGCTTGACTTTTGAAGCTTAGCACAGGACAATAAACCCTGGCAGATCATGAAAAACAAGTGAATAGTCTATGTTTAATTTTTTAAAACGGATATATCTGTTATTAAGTCTGTGGAATTGTTGAAAAGCTTGTGACTTTATTTGATTTTTTATCTATTGACCAGGATTGTTAGTTTTCCTATCCTAGGTCGGTGGTTTTCTCCGGGCACTCCGGCTTCCTACACCAATAAAAATTTGCCACCACAAAATAGCTGAGCTTAAAAGTGGTGTTTAAACATTGCTTGTCCCATTACCAAAAGACATTAAGTAATTAGAATGTTATAGGAAAAGCTGTGACGATAAACTTGAAGTCATATGAAACGAGTGACCGGTGAAAAATAATGTTTCCGAAAAAGTCGTCTCCTTAGAACAATCATATTCAGATGTGGTTAAACAAATAAAAAGCAAACTCAGGTGATCAGTGAAGACATTCTCTCATTGGTGATCAAAAATCTTCCCGAAAAAGAAAAAGAAAATATTGCTTGTAAAGTTGACGATTTAATCAAAGTTGGATTACACTTAAATAGTATACAAGTTGCCGCTGTAGAGCGAAAAAAGAATAACCACACAGGTAAACACGGAATTGTAATAGTTAATTACAAAAAAAAGATGACAAACAAAAGGTAATGGAGAAAAAACGTGAATTAAGAAACACTTGATCTATAAAGATGTCTATATCAATAATGCCATTCCATGCGCACAACGACTATTGCACTCTAATTTGAGAAGTATTGTCAAAGCAATTGGCAACGACAAGCTTGAGATCAGAGGATCAGTGGTAAGGACTAGACACGTTAAAAGTACACGTGACACCGACACCAATACATAAAGATGCGGTGACCGAGACGATACGATAATCAATAATGTGAGTGGTAATCGTGGCTATTACAGACGAAATGATCGTGGTCGTGGACACACTAGAGGTGGAAATAGCCATAACACTGATCAAAGATCAATGTATAGAAATGGACAATCTACCAATGATAATTGCAATACAAACTCTAAAAGCCATAATCAGTCAGAAAGGAATTTGAACTGTCGGGGTCGAGAAAATTACAGAGGTCAGAACGGAGGAGGTCAAAATCAGAATAGCCGTGGTGGGCATAAATAGCTAAATTGCGGATTTTGGAATATTAATGGTTGGAAGTCTGATATAAATAGCGATAAATATATGTTTTTAATCTCATGTGTAAAACATTATAATTTGGATATACTTGGACTAGCGGAGACGCATCTTACTGGAAATAAAGTTATTAGCGTTGAAGGTTATCAGTGGTTTGGTCTTAATCGTAAACATATTCATGTCCGAGCAAAATCCTGATCGGGTGGTGTTCGAATTTTAATACGAAATAGCATATGCAATGAATTTGATGTTACAATTGCAGATAATGACACTGATGGATTAAACTTGAAAATAAAACCAATGCTAATAACGTTCTTTATGTCTGTGTTGTTTATCTTCCTCCAGAAAATTGCACACGTGCAGTTAACGTACATGAATTATTTGACAAGTTAATGACTAAAGTATACACTGTTCCTCAAGGAAACATCTTCAGAATCTATATGTGTGGTGACTGGAATAGCCGATGTTCGGACTTTGTGAATACCCTATTAAATGACTACGCCTATGTATCGATCCGCGGTCTGAGCGTTGTGGATACTTACTGCGTAGTATCGTACGAAATGCTTGATATTTTCAACAAATTTACAGTTACAAGAACTAGTTTAATTATAGAGCAAATATGTGCTAATGGTAAATTTGATCTTCAAAAAATGATCCCAGATCACTCTCTACTTACTTGGGAAATAACGTTGAAATTTAGCCAAAGTAATAAAAATGCTGCGCAACCAAAACACAACCTTAAAACTGAAACTAAATATGACATCAAAAATATACCAGAAGACTGGCTCAGTTCGGAATCTGCTCTGAATGCTATTAATATTATTATTCAAAATTTAGAAATTTCAAATGTAACGCAAGACCAGATTAACAACATGTATGATGCATTTGTGAATGTTATTAAAACAGAAATGTTTACAAAATTATCATCTAAAGTGATTGTCTTATCCGACGGCGTCAATAATAAAAGAAGGAGATGTAAGAAACCTTGGTGGAGTGAGAAGTTAACTGAATTATGGAACGACGTTTATGCATCCGAAAAAGAATGGATTAAGTGTAAAATTCAAAATCAGAAAAAGTTTTTTCGACAAGTATTTGTTAATAAAAGGAAACTATTTGATAAAGTGGTCCAAAAGGCAAAACGCCAATATTGGTACTCCATGCAGGAAGAATTGAGTAATTCGTGTGGAAACCCAAAAGAGTTTTGACGAAAAATTGGAAAAATTGGTGTAGGTAGTTAGCGCCAAAATTATATTCCCATGGAAGTGAAATTAGATAATGGTCAAATTTCTAGTGATAAAGATGAAGTTTTGAATAAATGGAAGTCTGATTTCTCTAATATGTTTAATAGAAATGATGATAGTGATGTAAATATATGTGAAAATGATGTAGATGTTTTATATGATGATATGTTAGATTGTGAAATATCTGTGGAAGAAGTATTTATGTTTTAAAATGTTCCAAAAATGGTAAATCACCTGGATATGACGAAATACCAGTTAAATTGTACAAGAACCAAACTATGTTAAATGCTCTAACTAGAGTTTTCTATATCTGTTTTGACTCTGGTAAAGTTCCAGCAATGTGGTAAAAACGGATTATAACGCCTATTCCAAAAAGCCCAACATCAGATCCGAGGGATCCCTTGTC
Source organism: Mytilus edulis (assembly GCF_963676685.1). Taxonomy (NCBI): domain Eukaryota; kingdom Metazoa; phylum Mollusca; class Bivalvia; order Mytilida; family Mytilidae; genus Mytilus; species Mytilus edulis. The sequence continues at coordinate 34,360,540 of NC_092345.1, read as the reverse complement.
GTACCGTGGTATAACCATGGCACCAGTTTCTTACAAACTGTATTGTGGAGTATTGAACTCTCGACTAACATATAAGCTTGATGATATTGACTTCCTATGTGACGAGCAAAACGGTTTTTAGAAAGGTCGTAGAACTGTTGAGTATTTAAGTACATTGTCTACTGTTATAGAAACTAGAAAACTTCGTAAACAATCAACATATGTGGCAGTCATTGATTTCAAAAAAGCTTACGATTGGATAAATAGAAATTTATTATTTTGTAAATTAAAAACACTAGGTATTAGTTCAAAAATGTTAAAATCACTTTATTCTCTTTATAACAATGTACAGTCTTGTATTAAAGTAAATGGTAACTTAACAGATTGGTTTGATGTAAATTGGGGTCTGAAACAAGGGTGTATCCTTTCGCCTTATATTAATGATCTTGTTGATGAGGTCAAGAAATTGAACATAAGTATAGACAATGAAAATGATAAAGTTAGCATGTTGTTATATGCAGATGATCTTGTTTTTATCACTGAGAATGAGAGTGATCTACAAAAAATATTAGACGTTTTAAATATATGGTGTTGTACTAATGACCTTACTGTTAATTTAGAAAAATCTAAAATAGTACATTTTTGAACACAGTCTGTATCTAGATCAAATTTTTCATTTTTGTTTAATGGTAACAATATTGATATTGTTTTCCAATACACATATTCCGGTTTATTGTTTACTGAGCATTTAAGCTAAGATAATATGGCAAAAGCAGTTGCTAAAGCCGCCAGTAGATCGTTTGGTCTGTTAATATCTATATGTAAAGCTAATGGTGGATTTCAATATTGTACATTTACAAAATTATTTAATACACTTGTATGGTGTATAATAGATTTTTCATGTATAAATAGTATTAAAAATAGAGCTATGCGTTTTTTCATGGGTGTAGGAAAATACATGCCAAATATGTCTTTGTATGGTGACATGGGCTGGATGCCATGCACAATCAAACAGTGGACTAGTGTTTTTAGAAACTGGACACGCTTTAATAAAATGAATGATGATAGAGAAAATAAAAAAGTGTTAATATGGGGTAACACATGTAAAAAAGTAAAAAAGTAAAAAAATGGCATTTAGAGCAAAAAATAAGTTTAAAGAACTTGATATGGAATATTTGTGCAATGTTTTTTTTAACAAGAATTTAATTAAGAATATTGAAAATGTATGTTTTGAAAACATGTATATGGCGTAGAAGATTATTTAATTTTTAATATACCAGGTAGATATATATCTTTATTCTCATCACCAAATACATAGGTACAGAGAAAACATGCATGGATAATACATTATATTAACTACATAAACGCAGATACAGATAAAGATACAGGAGTGCTTTAGCAAAATTTAGAATTGAAACTGGTCGTTATGAAAATATTGATATTGAAAATAGATTATGTTTTAACTGTAATGATGACGTTGAAGATGAAAAACAAGTTTTGTTAAACTGTCCTGTATATTCAGATATTCGTAATGTTATTTTTAACCATGCTAGTATTGTTGATGAGAATATTTTAAAATATGTCTGATAATGAAAAAAATATATTTCTTTTTACAAATGAAAATATGGTATTTTATACTGCCAAAATCTGCTATGAAATTTTAAGAAAGCGAAAATGTATTTTATATTCATGATAGTTGACATAAGTTGTATTTGTATTATAATTTATGAAAAATTGTTTTATATATAGTCTCTCATAACCCTTTATATGAGTTTGAATGTGACGTAGTTCAATACATTTTTTACTTTAATGCAAATAAAAATCCAGTTGTCAATGTAAAAAAAGAAGAATTACTAATAAAAAAATTCAAATAAAAAAATATTCAACTTGTATCCGAACAACACTAATAATTAAATCATTAGCTAAGCGCATTCGTAAATTAATGAAAATTACGATAAAGCTTTTGAAAGTGTTGCAATAACCTGCTTCAACATTTTAATCCGATTTTTTTTTAACATAATTTATTATACTGTATTCTAATTATATTCTTGAACAAATATGTATATTATATATAATATGTAACCAGTCTCAAAGGGTACAACATCACCAAAAATAACAATAAAATTAACAAATTTTAAATATTTTGGAACAGATATCCTTCATCAGTATGATCACGATGTAAAATGAATCATATCAATCTATTCTTCTAAGTAATAAACTGTAGCAATATTGAATTCTATACAATAAAAAATTTAAACAGTTAAAACCGAACATCATATATGGAGACGCTAGTACAATTTTAAATTTCCTAGAAGAAGCTTTACTACTGGTGGATAATTCCCCGAGGGCTTCATTAACTTGGTAGCTTTTTGCATCATGAATACAAATAATACAAAGCCCCGGAACTCAATATTTTTGTGATTTTACTTTTTACTACAACCAAGTCGATGTCACGTTTCTTCCTAGAATAAACTTTACTGCTGGTTGATTATTCCCTGAGGGCATCATTTACCTGGTAGCTTTATGCATGATGAATACAAATACTAATACGGAGTTCAGTATTTTTGTGATTTTACTTTTTCCAAAGAACGGCTCAAAGGCATGCCTGAAATGAAAATAGTAATTTGAAATATGAACTTACACAACTCTAGAATCCCAAAATGACGACAGTTAAGATGTCGTAGGAATACTTTCCCAATAAACAGCACTAACCGATCTTTATCAAACTTGGATTTAAATATTGCTTGTACAGTCTCTCGTTAATCATCAAGGATTGCCACACACAATGTTAATGTAAAGTTTTATTTTGATTTTGTATCAATATAATAACGAAGATGCGGTATGATTGCCAATGAGACAACTCTCCACACTAGACCAAAATGACACACAAATTAACAACCATAGGTCACCATACGGCCTTCAACAATGAGCAAAGCCCATACCTCATAGTCAGCTATGAAAGGCCCCGAAATGACAATGTAAAACAATTCAAACGAAAAAAACAACGGTCCAATTTATGTTTGTTTTATATACCTGTATGAATATTTTTTGTGTAAATAAAGATGTATATGCAATTGTATGTGGCGAGACTTTAATAGAATATTGAATCTTGAAATGTGTTGTTTGGTCACTCGTTTAGTATTTTTCTTTATTTCAGTCATTCGACTAGTTGTTTTCTCATTATTATGTGATGGGGTTTTTGTTTAATAAGAAGGTGCATGTTTGGTAATAACTTGATACTTTGTTCTTGTTTGGCTTTATAAATATTTCGATATGAGCGTCACTGATGAGTCTTATGTAGACAAAACGCGCGTCTGGCGTACTTAATTATAATCCTGGTACCTTTGATAACTATTGATAATGATAAAGTCATCTAAATGATTGCAACATGTGAAGAAAAGGAATGTGATGAGGATTTTTCTTTATAAAATACAAAAAAAAAAATCCAAGCTGAAATAAAACAACTTGAAATGTTTATAAAACATAATAAAAGTAAGACATCAATGAAACGCTAAAAACTTCTATAAAATATATTTAATACATTGAAATGAAACACTTTGAAATAAATTTAACACATATTGAAAGACAGACAACAAAGAAACATTTTAAAATATTTATGAAATGTAACAAAATACAAATTACAATGAAACACTTTAATATGTGTTAGTAAAACTTAATAAAAGAAAGACTGAAATGGAAATAGATAGTAAAATGTCTATGAAATATAATAAATTGCAGACTAAAATGAGCACTTGGAAATGTTTTTAAATATAATAAAACACAGGCAGCACATAATACATTGAAACTTAAATGAGATACATGTATTATAAGATACAGAATACAATGAAATATTTTGTATTATCAAGAAAACAAAACTATAGACATAATGCAAAGAAATATTTTTTTATATAAAATGTGATAAAATGCAGACTACATTAAAATACGGTGAAATATTTATAAAATGAAACAATCAAATGTTGCAAATAAAATGCCTCAGTTCTGTTTAAATTTCTTTCCTCATCTTAAACTGCTTCAGAAAGATCACATAAAGGTGAAGGACTTAAATAGTGATGCTATAATTCATTTTACTCTCACAGAATACAACAAATTTCAGAAATGATGATGTTTTGTTCATCAGGATACAACGTTTGTTGGAAAGTAACAGGTGGATCTATTTGACTGTTGACAGAAGCTAATAGTTCTATCTGATACCCCTTTCTCTCAACTTAATAAGGCTGTGTTCATGAGTGTGCATATTACTGGTTGTAGCAGCTAGAAAATGATGCTTTTCTATATATAATTATTTCTCGAATCTCTTTTATCAAGAACTGACGAGGTTGTGTTAAAAGAAGAGGATGGTACCACAGTAATCCGAGTGATTTTCATAGAAGCAGATGTCTTTCTACAGATGATTCTATCTCGGACTTCTTTGAATCTTAAGACGTAAATTATAGGGTCTATTAACGGGTTAATTAGAGTAAGATGGTTTCCAATCAGTACTAACTGTAGAACCGATTCAGTTTGTTCGACAATTATAGAATAAAATGCTATGAGTTCCCTTGGAATAATTGCAATTGACGTCACTAGAACTATTATTCCAAGAGTGATAATGTTCATTTTTTTCCTCTTCAAAGCATTGTTTCTTTTACAAAGTTCCATTGGCTTTAACTGATCGATTATCATTATTTGTTGCTTGCAAATTCTACGTATGACAATAATGTACAGGGTAATGATTGACAAGGCGGAAAAAAGTAGTGGAATATCAAGTGTTAAAACATACATGTATCTGGCTGTGTACGCAACAGTACAAGGCTGTGGTCCATTTACAATCTCTATAATTGTTGGTATAAAAGTGTACAATTGTGACATCAAGAAGGCTACCGAGATTGCAATGTTTGATGTAATGTACTTCAGAAATTTCACGTTAACAGAAAACGTTGCGTGTAATCTTTCAATGCAGATCATTAAAGTTTGAATTTGTGAAAAACCAATACTTCCTCCGATAGCATGCTTCAATATCATACAACCATAGAGATACATATCTGCTCCTGTGTTGAAATAGTTAACAATGTGATGCACAGTATATAAAGACGCAACACTCAAATCACTTATACTTAGGAGCAAAACCAGAAAATGGAATCTGGATTGTTTCAATTGTTTTGTAGTACTGAGAATGTGAATAGCACATCCATTGGTTATTATGCTTAAAAAGCAGATTGAAAAACCATAAACAAATTTCCAAGTATCCATGAATTATAGTGTTTGAACAGGGTGTAGGTTTGGAGTGATTAATGTTCTATACAGCCACTTGTTGCTCTAATTCGAACTATATTCATATGTGACATTATTTTATATATTTATATACTACATTGACGTATGACATGCCTCTCTTGATTAAATTGGCTAAACTTTTAATCATCTTTTACATGTAATACGTAAAGATCTATGTCACAAAATAAATTAACACAGAATACCAAGTTTAAGGACACTTTCTTGATTCAGACATAATAACAAAAATACACGATGCTCTTCAACTACGTACTGCGTCTGGCGTACACAATTTCAATTCTGGTAATTATAGTGACAATGTGTTTATTTCATATGTATTCATTCCAATGAATGAAATATCAAAAATGTATTTATTTTTTTTTCAACAACCTTTTCACACAATGACATATTTCCTTTTGGTTTGAAATTTTCTCATTTTCAGATCGTTTCAAAACATTGGGTTAATGTATAAAACCACTAATTCATAGCCCCATTGCTTTCTATGTTTAATTCTGCAATTTCAACCATTAGTGTCTTCTTTGTCTTAATTTCAAATAAAGTGGTAGTTATTTCATGTCAAAACTGTACCTTATCCTGACTTATGCTGAAAAAATCAACATACCTTTAATTAAATATAAGAGCATACTGGTTTCCGGAAGTTTGATAATACGAAAACAGGAATTTCTGATCTGAACAACAGGCAAAATATGCCCTTGTATCAAAATTTCATAAGCTTCTTTTTTATTCAAATATCTTTGAAAAGGATTTGAAAGTCCACAAGCTTTCATTTGATACCAAAACTACCCAAATATACTCATTATTGACAAAGATACAGCTATGCGAAGGAACTATTTTATTTAAATATGTACTACTTTTTTGTATGTCTTTTGAATTAGTGGTTCTATACCTTAAAGAGTAATTTATTTTTCTAAGATTTGTTAACAAAGAAGGTTAAAAACTGACACATATGTACATAAAAAGGCTGGTGTTAGATACTTACTTTTTTTGTTTTTGATTGTGTGATTATATATGGATAACTACCTAAAACCTCAGTATAGGCCGAATCGCTTACATGGCTAAAATATGCGCATATTTATTTTTCCCTTTTTCGCAATCTTTTTTTCTTCTTCAAAAAGTGTCTTTATCAACTTAAATGTAGGTTTTCCTTAGATTAGAATCACATTTTTTTTTAAGGAAAAAGGTACCTGAATTAAAAAAAACTCAATGTGAACGGTCGATACAAGAATAAACTTCCATGTAAAATAATTGAATCAGACCAAAGAAAATCTTTCCGAAAAAATAGGGTTCTATGGTTTTCTTTTATGTGGATTTAGAAATAAAGGAAATCTATAGATTTATCGAGCACCATCGTAGATTGCACACAATACCAAAACAAGAGCAGTTCAAACACAATAAGCACAAAAACACCATACGATTTAGATCTACCTGTTTTATGCATAAATATGCCCATAACACATTGTAAATCAACTCAGTATGTTTCTACTCATGAGTTGGAATAACTATTTGGTATATATTTCTAACATGTATACAATCTCAGTGTTTAAAGACGGTTATCCTCATTTCGATCTCTCTTATTCTTCATTCATTCTCTGTAACCCTATCTGGTTCTTCTCTCTTACACTAACACTCATAACACCCTATTTTCCGTATCTGCATCCTACAAACACGTGGTCTTAGTCATTCATCTCTCCCACCTTTCTTTTCTGTGTCTGCATCATACAAACACGTGGTCTTAGTTATTCATCTCTCCCACCTTTCTTTTCTGTGTCTGCATCATACAAACACGTGGTCTTAGTCATTCATCTCTCCCACCTTTCTTTTCTGTGTCTGTATCATACAAACACGTGGTCTCAGTCATTCATCTCTCCCACCTTTCTTTTCTGTGTCTGCATCATACAAACACGTGGTCTCAGTCATTCATCTCTCCCACCTTTCTTTTCTGTGTCTGTATCATACAAACACGTGGTCTCAGTCATTCATCTCTCCCACCTTTCTTTTCTGTGTCTGCATCATACAAACACGTGGTCTCAGTCATTCATCTCTCCCACCTTTCTTTTCTGTGTCTGTATCATACAAACACGTGGTCTCAGTCATTCATCTCTCCCACCTTTCTTTTCTGTGTCTGTATCATACAAACACGTGGTCTCAGTCATTCATCTCTCCCACCTTTCTTTTCTGTGTCTGCATCATACAAACACGTGGTCTCAGTCATTCATCTCTCCCACCTTTCTTTTCTGTGTCTGCATCCTACAAACACGTGGTCTCAGTCATTCATCTCTCCCACCTTTCTTTTCTGTGTCTGTATCATACAAACACGTGGTCTCAGTCATTCATCTCTCCCACCTTTCTTTTCTGTGTCTGTATCATACAAACACGTGGTCTCAGTCATTCATCTCTCCCACCTTTCTTTTCTGTGTCTGTATCATACAAACACGTGGTCTCAGTCATTCATCTCTCCCACCTTTCTTTTCTGTGTCTGCATCCTACAAACACGTGGTCTCAGTCATCCATCTCTCACATCTGCCACTTTTACACACATACATACATCAACAGTTTAATCTAGTATAGATATATGTTTGTAACAGTCAACAACTTAATTAATTAGCTGTCTGACATGGCATCATAGTATGGTCCATATCACGTGCACACCTATTGTTAAAAGAAATAAAACCAAATATATATTTCAACACCATTAATATAAAATAATAATATCTCATGTATTATTTGTTTACCAATCAATGTCTAATATTCGTAGAACTACTTGGTTTTAGCTTGATGCATCAGCTTTGTAGTAAAGTATTATCATGAAGTTGTTGGCAGAGAACAAGACAGACACAAACATGGTTTTGTAAATTTGTAACCAAGTGGTCGTAAATCTACAAAATAAGCGTTTTGTAGTCACATGAAAAAACAATGGAAGTTTACTGATGATTATTTGGTGCTAAACGTTCCTTGGTAAATATTATATGCATATATATATATATAAGGCTGAAGTTATGCATTGTTCATGACTAAACCCTGTCGTGTACTAGATCAACGAGCAGATGTGAATTTATATATATATATAAGTACGTCTGAACCAGTGACAACTCTACAACAGATTTATCCCTCGGATCACCAGCAGTGATGATGATATATGGGTGTGTACATTCTGTATATACAACTCGTCTAAATATCAGTCAAAAAATGTTAGATCTGTAAATTAGCCTTCGACCACCTTGGCTTCACAATAAAAAAGCTGGGTGAAACCTTCCCTCGTCAGTTTAAATCTTGTGTCGTAATACAGTACATGATATATAAGGCATGAATGTGGTATTGTTACAGATCAGCTGAATTATCTATAGTAAAGGATCCTACAAATGAATGCAAGATACAGTCACAGAAATAAATATATTTATAAGTACGTCTGAACCAGTGGATAAATCTGTTGTAATCTGTTGTAGAGTTGTCACTGGTTCAGAAGTACTGATAAATATAATTCTTTATGTGAGTGTATCTTGCATTAACTTGAAGGATCCTTTGTATATCATGAACTGTATTAAGACACAAGATTAAATCTGACGAGGAAAGGTAACACCCGGAAACCTAAAGCTTTATTATTGTAAAGCCCAGGAGGTCGAGTGTTCTAGAACGCCGGATACAGTGCATGCGATTTGGTGTCACGATATCTCAGAAGCATGAGTTCGAATCCCTGCGAGGGAAGAACAAAAAATTTGCGAAAGCAAATTTACAGATCTAACATTGTTGGGTTGATGTTAAGACGAGTTGTATATACAGAATATACACATCCATGTATCACCATCACTGCTGGTGATCCGATGGATAAATCTGTTGTAGAGTTGTCACTGGTTTAGGCGTACTTATAAACATAACTATTTCTGTGACTGTGTCTTTAATTAATTAATTAATTTGTAGGATCCTTTACTATACATATTTTAGCTGATCTGTAACTATTCTATCTTCATGCTTTATATATCATGTACTGTATAACGATATCTCAGTAGCATGAGTTCGAATCCCGGAGGGGAAGAACAAAAAAATTGCGAAAGCAAATTGACAGATCTATCATTATTGGGTTGATATTTAGACGAGATGTATATACAGAATGTACATAAGAAAAGTTATCAATTCGTACACATCCAACATCCAATGAATTTAAAGTAAAGACGCCATAAACAGTCCGAGAAAAACATGACCTTGTGCAATGTCAAGATACAGGTATAGACAGATTGTAGATCCATGAATAAAACACTTCAAAACTACTACTAGTATTATAGTTAAACCAAAATTCTAAAAGTAAAAAAAAGGTTTCGGATGATTATGAATTAATGGTGCGAAAAGTTTTAAATGTTACTTTCATAAGGCCGACTGGAGAAAAATAAAATTTTGCTCTTGGTTGGATACACATTGTTGTGGTTTTTGCAAACGAATAAAACATTTAGCATACGCCTGATATCATACGCCAATGCTCAATAATGATTAAGATTATATTCTGAAACGCTAAATTAAGGTAGCCCCTCCCCTTTTGCTCTACAGTAGTACCATTTTCTTTGTATCACGGCTCGAAGCTATTAGTTTCATTCGATATTCCCGTCATCTTAAAATCATTAATCAAAAAATATCGGTTCAACTGGTTGTCGTATGATGTGCCAAAGATTTGATCTTTACCAATGCGCATAATTTAACGCATGTTTCTTACAACGAGTGCGATGCAAAACGTTCTTCAAAACAGAAAATACGAACGGTCAGAAATTCAAAGTGCTTTCTTCATTTTTCGCATAAAAGTCTAAAAGGAGAAAAATATACATGATTTAAGCATAACATTAAAAAAAAAAGAATATATAAATACTGACAAAGTCACATGTATGACGTCGACGGTATTTGGTACCGCTTCGTTCCCAAAACGCATTCTCATCTTACACGGTCACCTCTTGGGTCCGTTCGTACCATATTTTGAATTCACTTAAATACCAGTTGAATTAAATGATGTCTTGGAGATTTATATTTGAAAATGTTTTGCCAATTACGCAATAGTTAACTGTAAACAAATGATAGCGATGTAAACAACTTCATGTCATCGTACAGCTTTCAAATACAGGTAAACTTGTGACCCGTATCAGAGACATATATGTGTATACATGTATATGTCTCTGCCCGTATAGTATGCTTTAAAGGCATCGGGGCGAGTTTATTTTCAAGCTATAATCCGTTTGGCGTTTTATAACAGTTTGTTTCTGTCATAAATCTATTTCCAAGTATTTTTAAGAGTTTATTCCCGAGTATGCGATATATTTTTCCACTGCAAAATTTTGATAATTATAGTTAAATATTTTTTATTTTCCCCAAAAAAGGCACACCTAACCAGACAAAATTACCGTATTTCACCAAAATAATCAAAATTTCGCTTTTTGATAACAAACAGTAATACGATAACCACATTTATATTCAGCCATCGTTTATTGATATAATTACAAACATTATTTTATTAAAGCGATCAATAAAGAATTCACAATTAAGTAATTAATGGAGTGCATTGAAATCAGACCTTATTGGGTAGAGGGGTTAAACAAAAGCTCGTAACTTTTTTATAAGACTGGTGACCCCCATTTTATTTTACCTTAAAATGTTCGAAAAGTTCATAGCTTTGACATATCTGTTTTTAAAAAAATCTACCGGGGAAATTTTACGAAAAATCGATTAAACCAATATTTTTGGCCTTAAACTGAAATTGGAAAATGCAAAAATTAAGACATTAATCTGAAAATAAAAGGATTTCTAAGTCAAAAACAACAAATGGAAAGTTTTCTAATGTTTTTTCACATAAAAATCATACTGACTTGGTTTTAAAAGTCTTTGAATTTGATGTAACTGTTATTGTTGAAAGGGTGGACATGTTTGGAAATAGGGTCAAAATCGCACATTTCGCTTCAATTTGAGGGGGAAACGAGCCTGGTGACCCCTTTTTTTCTTTGCATTTTGGGATTCAGCATAAAAAAATCTACAGAATATTTGAAAATAAAAAAAATCTACCGGGGGTCACTATTGGGGTGAGCCACCTCAAAAGGTTAAACTATTATGAAATGTATGATATGCGTTTTAGAGAGACCTCCAGCATGTTCATCAATATAGAAAAAAGGTCTCAATCCCTAACGGCACGATATTTTTGAAGGACTTGAAATATTCGACATTTTGTTAAATTTTACTTTATTGGATTCATGGGGGTATGTTCATCTTGACGAGATATATATATGAACATCACTGAAGACACATTAATTGTCGGATATGGTGTACCAATGTTTGCACCTCATATTTGCGATATACCATCTTGTATTTATTGTTTTCTGTGTGGTATTTAATATATAATTAAGAGATCCATTTTGTTTCATCTGGTGATTCGTTTATATTACAATCGCCATGTCAGTTAGAATTGTTTAAAAACATTCGTTTTTCGACAGGCTAATCTAATGCTTTGCTCAAATATTTTTTTCTCTCACTATCTTGGTCTTTACGAATATGTTGTTTGTGCTGTATTTACAAAGCAATTTGTTTTGCATGCACACGTATAACAACTAAGTGCGATTTTTATCCAACGCAATCATAGGATTGAACGTTGTTTTCAATTTAGACTTGTTTCTAATATATTATATATTTTTTTCTAAAAATGAGGGTACTTTTTGTATGGCCTTCCAAATACCGTTTCGATTCCTAACATCACTGAAGAGACATTTATTGTCGAAATCCGGATCTGGTGTACTAAAAACATATTGACACCGTATGTTTGTGGCATAACATCGTGGCCACAAGTTAATTTTTTTTTCTGTGTAGTATTAAATTTATATTAAGATCCATTTTGTTACATCTTGTGATCAATTTTATTTGGCAATCGCCAATGGCAGTCAGCAGGGTTAAAGAACATCAGTTGTTCGGCCTGTAAGTCAAATGCGTTTTGTTAAAATATACTTTTTCACTTTTTTGGTCTTTTGGAAAATGTTGTTTGTGCTGTTTTTAGACCCTTCTACAACGAAATTTGTTTTACACGCACACGTATAAAAATTGCGGTTTTTATCCAACGCAATCATAGGCTTGAACGTAGTTTTCAATTTAGACTCGTTTATATATATATATATAGCATGGGTTCGAATCCCGGCGAGGGAAGAACCAAAAATTTGCGAAGGCAAAGGAGTAGGTCCAGTAAGGACCGATTTTGGCCTCAAATTTCAGAGTCATCTGACGAAAGATGTTGACCACTTTTAAAACGCTTAAGTGTCTATTTCATTTGATTCAACTAATTTATGTTAAAGATTTTAACTGATTTAGTCATTAAAAACGATCCGATTCAAGATCAAATATGAAAAATCTACCAAATATGCCGAAAAATGTCACTTTTCAAATGGTTTTTGTCAAAAATGAAAGTGGCCGCATCCGTGTTCATCCTCAAAACTTTACATATGTTATGTATTATCATCAAATACAACTTACATTTCAATATTTTGGATGAACACGAATGCGGCCACTTTCGTTTTACACAGAAACCGTCTAAAATTTAACCAAAATGCTAGAATTGTGAAGGATTCAGTAATTTAGCATGACTAAATGGTGCTAGTACCCGATATATGTACATCGTATTGTCAAAACAGCCCATATTTATGTAGCAGAAGCATTCTACTGTCCAATAAATAACTAAAAGTTTACATTTTAACAATTTTGTAAAACTGCTATATTTTGGGGCCAAAAAGGGGTCTTACTGGACCTTCTCCTTTACAGATCTAACATTGTTGGGTTGATGTTTAGACGAGTTATATATAATATATATATATATATCTTCTAAAGGGGCACTAGCTACAAGATATATAAAAAATCTAAAGTTGATGTTTTTCTGTTCAATCAATAATGAAAGTGAAATAGTGAAATAACAATTCACTTTTTGCAGCCAAAAAGGTTCAATTTTGTCAAATTACGCCAAGAAACATTGACAATTAGTTATTCACTTGCAAGTGAATGAGTCGACCTCTTTAAATCCGTATTCATGTGAACTTCAATTTAAACCCTAGCTAGAGATTGACAACGCAAGCATTGTACGCGTACTGGTTATTTTAAAGATAAAGAATGTCAACAATGAAAGTGAAACTACAGTAAATCATTTGATTACTAATTCGATGCACATAAATCATTCTTATACGGTTAAAAACATTGAGAAACATCTATCTTTAATCTATAAAATAAAATCAAACAGACCTATAAAAATCCAATTGCACGTGTTGGTTTAATCTATTCGTATCTTTTTTTTTGTTTACATCGCTTATATGGTCATCTGAAGTCAAATCGATAGTTAATTAGATGGCGTCTGGACTAAAATACACACGAAACGAATCTATATATTATCTACCCCATGCTCTGTAAACTGTTTATTTTAGACTTTTGATAGTTTGGATAAATGTTTTACATTGTTATAAACCAAATATGAGAATTTGAGTCAAATCGGTTACCATGAATTTGACAGCTAGTGCCCCTTTAACAAATCTACGTGACTCTATAAAATACAATGTTTACTTTACCTGTTCTACGTATATATGTAGATTTTAAAGATAACATTACCTTTATTGTTTGGTATTTAAACAGATCTTTTACAGACTTAAGTGAGCTATAAAACATTTAATCACCTCTTTAAAGTGCAATTTTTATAAAAAAAATTCTCATGAATGCCATTAAATTATCATGCGCAGCAAATAACTGTTCAATTTTAAACTGGTAATGCATGCAGCTTTGTATACGTCGTTCCCTTTCCATTCATATAATCATTAATGTTATCATTTCTTTACTGGACCTTTATATTACAGTCGTTATATTACGCTTACTTTGATCGCCCCATGTTTATTTTAATTGCATGGGTTACACATCATTTCAACCAAATATGACGAATCATATTAAAAGAATAATGAGCCTAATGTTAAGTAACTAAATAATTAGTTTAAAAGAATTCACGAATAAATTGAAAAGATGAAAATACATGGCGTCAACGTTTGATGGTATATTGTGTTTTCACCATCATGTACAAATGTACAAATAATTATCATTAAGTCATTAAAGAGACATATTTATACCCTTTACAACGCAATAAAATCGACCTGTATGTCAGTCTGTGCACTGCTCTGACTGTCAGTTATCACATCGGTGTCGCCAGGGAACCACCTTCCTTTTTGCTATAGGATCCTATATCCTCTTCAAGCTTACAATCATTGGACATGTTAGAAGCGTTCGATAATCAGAAAAATCCAAAATGAACCAATTGTTGTCCCGAGTAGGGGCCTTCAATGACTTTTTTTTAATTAGATTTAGATGAAGGTTTTTAGCTCCTTACATCCTTCTGTGTTTGATTTAAGGTTTATGTACCCTTCTGTAGCCATTTTTGTACGAACTTTTCAAACTTCAATTGTATCAAAACAACAGATATTATGAATAATAGAGATAGACCATTTTGTACATATTCCAAGGGGAAACTTGATGCAAAGCATTATTTTTTACTGTTCCATTGCATCTAATAGAAAAAGAGGACTTTGTGGCAAATAAATCAAGATTTTTATAGAAAATCCACAGCCTTTATCCTTGTACTCTCATATTTGGCAATTTGATGACTGATAGATATAGGATTATTGCATGCAGTGCTAGCATTGATTTCCTTAAAACATGTTTATAAATGTAGTTATTGGTTAAGACAAGTATAAATATGGCCAAAATCAAGTACACCTTTTAGGGTGCGCTCGACTTTAGTGACTCAGCACGAGGTGTTTTGGAATTTACAGGTTACTTAGAACTTTTTGTAAAAAATAAACACTAGCACATCATAGAAAATCAAGTGAGTAATTTATGTTTCAAATATTATAACAAAAATCTCTGTATTAAAGGCTGTGGATTTTCTATAAAAATCTTGATTTATTTGCCACAAAGTCCTCTTTTTCTATCAAATGCAATGAAACAGTAAAAAATAATGCTTTGCATCAAGTTTCCTCTTGGAACATGTACTAAATGGCCTATCTCTATTATTTATTATATCTTTAGTTTTGATACAATTGAGGTTTGAAAAATTCGTACAAAAATGGCTACAGAAGGGTACATAAACCTTAAATATACTTCTGTTACGATCTTGATGTACACCTGGTACTGTCATTTGACTTTTAGTAACAAACTGTCGACCAATCAAACAAGAAAAAAACGTACCTTACATTCTGTCGAATGTGCCTGTCCCAAGTTGGGAACATGTAAGTCAGTGGTTGTCGTGTGTTGCTGTAGATCATTTTTAGTTTTCATTTATTGTTTTGTACATGAATCAGGCCGTTATTTCGGTGTATTTTATAGCTTACTGTGCGGTACGGGTTTTGCTCCTTCTTAAAACCGTGCATTGATTATTATAGTAGTTAACGTCTATGTAATATGGTCTCTGGTGGAGAGTTGTGTTATGGGCAGTCATATCTCGTTTCCTTATCTTAAAAAAGAGCAATACAAATTGATGTTGAACGCAAAGGGATGATACAATTATTGCAGCGGCTACATGCATATTTCAAAAGAATTGTGCACATCCTGCTTGAAGCATGAAATTTGGCACAAAGCTTCCTCTAGTATTACTCTTTGATTTCAGATAGGCAGGAAATACTTCCAGTAAAATACAATATGGCGGACATTATACTTAAATCAGTCTAATATCGAAGGCTGGTATGTAAATAAATTTAATCTTGGGCAATGATGGGAAAGTACATTTATCAATTCGTTGATAACTTACCAGCGGACTTTGAGAACTTATAAATTATAGACAAGCAGCGTTCAGCCGTATTTTATCACAATAAGGAATTCATATTCCATCTAACTTGATATCACAAGTGACTATAGAAAAAAAAATGCATATAAAACGAGGCGGAAAATATCAACGGGATATTCAAAACGCATAAGTCGAAGAGAGATTCAGTCTGAAAATATTATGGCAAAAAAAAAGAGGCATATACATATGTACAAGTATATGTGCGTTGTCGGGAATTTTCTGTTTCTTCTCAGTTTAGAAACATGACGAAAAACGAGCCAGGTCGAGGTAATTTCTTGTCACATAACATCTTGCCCAACCTGGAAGCGGCTCAACAGGAGACTTTTTGTGTAAAAGAATAAAACAAAAATGTATTTTTGTAATAATTATATGTATTCTTAATAATTGGATGATTGCAGGATAAAAATGTCAAGACAGGTACCCGGTATAATAGCGATTATCTTACAATTGTATCTGAACATATTCTTTTGTTTTGGAAGAGTTCAAGGGTGTATGATGCGGAAATTCTGACGAAGGAACAATAGGACGGATAAACATTAATAGTAAATAAAAACGAAAGGCCATGACTGAGGTTAAAAATGGGGTCAATTGTAAGAGTAATGTAACGTTAGAGCTTTTGTTTGCTAAACT
This sequence comes from Mytilus edulis, assembly GCF_963676685.1. NCBI lineage: Eukaryota > Metazoa > Mollusca > Bivalvia > Mytilida > Mytilidae > Mytilus > Mytilus edulis. Next base: position 34,343,832 of record NC_092345.1, on the reverse strand, counting down.
ACCATTCGCTTTACAAAAGCCATTTGTGTTCAAAACAAACATTGACTTGATCAAATAGTTGATTGTCACAATTATGAAGGCAAAACAAGACAATTTGAAACTGTATACACACTTAACATCTAACGATGTGATGGAGGGGCTCGAGAGTATTTCTTTCATGAAAATAAATAAAAATATGTGAATAAATTATATGTTGTCAATACTTCAAGTGTCACTACCCTTAAACACACAGGTGTCATACTTTATAAATGAAAGAAAAATAATCATCTCTAACTACTTAAATATACTCTAAAATTGCTGTGATTCAGTCGTTTAAAAACCAATCCATCTACAACTCAAGCATGCCCCATTAAGTTAATAAAACCCACAATGCAACTATTTAGTGGGCATAAACTAGTTTGTATGCAACGCAATCGTGCACAAATTTAAGGGAAGAAATTTTATAACAACATATCAGAATCGTAATTATAGCTGACGCGGAAAATTAGGACTTAAAAGGACTTGTCAGAAAAGCAACGAAGTTTAATGGATAAAAACGCTATATCAATTACATGTTAAAATTTTCTTTGCAGTACACATGACATTAAAATATATATCTAAAACACGATTTTTGGATTAGCACAAGTGCATTACTAAATTAAGGTAAGCATATAAGAATATTAAAGATTTGAAAAAAGGATTAAATTAAAAAACACAAAAAAAAAATCTATGATATGTTAAATCTGGAATTATAACCTCAGTTGGGTTTATGAAGATAGTGGGTTTTTAACTGTAGGGAAACATGGGAGATACGTTGTCATATGTTCCCCTCATCCCTTTTACCTTAACATAGTTCTTTAAAAAAAAAATCATAGTATATACCTTTCTATACAATAACCGAGACATAGATTTGAGATAAATGCGTATCGAAATAATTAATTAATTATTAAAATGATAGTTCTGCTAATTAATTTGACAGATCTATTGTCCAGTATATTGTTTACTATATTGTTTACCTTAAGAACACTCCAATTTTTTAAAATTAATTAACACACAGACAACTTTTAAATCTGCTCGGGGCACGATCTAATTTAAAAGTAAGTATTAATGGAAAAGGTAACAAAAAAAAAAACAGGCTCGTAAGCCTCGGTTATTGAATGAATGAATGAATTCTTTATTTGCAAAGCAGTAGTTACATGCTATAGCAACACAAACATATTTACATTGTGACACACAATAAACAACAGAGAACAATATAATAAGATATTACAATAGAAAAATTATCAACTTAGTAGATGTGATCTAATCTGCCAGGCAGATTTCAAATAATTACATAATTTTCCAACTAAAGATCTAGATTTTGTTCGATACAGATACATAAGTGTTGTCACATTTGGCCACGAACAGTAATAATTTGGTAAAAACTGCAGTCGTACATGTCTATACACAGGACACACTAACGTAAAATGGTACTCATCTTCAACACTTTTCATATTACAGCAAGTACATAATCTGTTTTCTCTTAGTATATTTGTATAACGCCCCACCTCAACATTTAACTTCATAGTACCACTACGTAGCTTTGTGAAAAAATGTGAATTATAGTTATAATCTACGTAATCTTCAAAACAAAAATCTAATTTTAAAATTCTGTACATAGTAAGTTTCTCACAATCCTGTATAGATGCAGACCAGCTTTGAATATATTGATCTTTTAACTTAGTTTTTATTACATCTAATGATATATTTATACCAGACTGCTGGTACCATACAAAGTTTAAACCAATAGTAAACAATAGGTCACGAACATTAGAAACCCAATTAGTTTTACCAGTATTTGCATCTCTGAGTAACAATATATAAATATCATACACAATAAGTGGTTTATGAGTTACAATTTTTAATCAGTATTTTAAAACTTTTTGTTTTCTAATTACATTCATTGGCAAACGCCCTAGTTCGCCATATAAAAATACATTTGGCGTACTTTTACCCAGTTTCAAAATAGATCGACAAAAACGGTTATGGATAATTTCAACATCATTTCCACGATGGAAACCCCAAATTTCCGAAGCATAATTTATCACAGACGCAACCATACTATCGAACAAATCACATTTCTTTTTCTTCGTCAAGTATAAACCATTTGTAGAATTATTCAGAGCTGCCAAAGATCGTGAACCTTGTAAGGCTAATCGCTTCTGTGTTTTTTAAAATTTTCCATTACAGTGTATCAGCATTCCAAGATATATATACGAATCGACAATTTCTAGTATAGAAATATACTATGAATGCCCCAAGCTCTTATTTTCATAGCATATAACTTTCTATACAATATCCAATTTAGCACATATTTACAACTTGAGTAATCCTGTAATTAGTCTATTGATATGTTTTGGCTGACTGGATGTAGCTCATTTACGTAGTTTTGTAAATCTACTCACTATAATATCATTGTAAAAATGGGATTTCAAAAGGCCCTTGACTTTCGAATGTAAAGAAGGTAGTTGCTGGTGTAAGTATGTTTATTGATATGAACGAAGCGTTGTTTTACTATACATGTACTTATTTACATGGTAAGATGACAAAATGAATTGACCAAGAGCAGACAATTCTTAAATTGCAGTGAAAGCTTTACATTCTTGAAAACATTCTTTTTAATTTCACATAAAACCTCAAACTATCTTAAAAATGCTTTTGAATGAGTACAAACAGTTTGATCCCCCTCCCACATCTTTGGTTGAAACACCTTTTAAAAATGGCTGGATCTGCCCCTGGTATGTAACCATAGGTAGTCTAGTGGTTAGTTTATATGCATGAAATATTTGTCACTGGACATTAGTCAACCAATTATCGACCAATATATGACTTAATATATCAAATTGCTTTATTAATAATTTCCCTTCAAAAGATTCATGGTTGACTCTTTTTGTGTACAAAGTAATTGCATGGAAGATAAAGGATTACAGATTTTAGATTGAGTTGTACTTTAATCAAGGTATAAAGGTTTAAGCACCATTATTATTACTCTGTATTTAAATGAAAGAAACTTTTTTAATTGTCAAAACAAAATTTAGATCAAAAGATTGATTAGTAGGATGTTAAAAATCTGTTTGAAAACTAATTACAAACTGTTTACTTAAATTTGGAACACATCATTTATTTCAAAATAATTACAATACAATGAAATAATACCCTTGTGGTCATTCATGCGTAGTTACTTAGTACACGAAAAAAGTATGTACTATGAAAATTAGAAGGCAAATTCAAGCAATTTGATTGGACGAGAAGTTGTAAGTATGTGCTAAACATAATTAGCGTACATGTATTGTGAGCAGCTGGAAGCTGATTAAATTTTACGATTTACTTCATTCTTTTACTTTGATTTAATATCGCGTAGATAATGAAAATATGTCACTTCTATCTTCTAATGCCAAGTCAGGAGCCTCTGGCCTTTGTTAGTCTTGTATGATTTTAAATTTTAGTTTCTTGTGTATAATTCGGAGTTTAGTATGACGTCCATTATCACTGTACTATTATGCATATTTTAGGGGCCAGCTGAAGGACACCTACGGGTGCGGGAATTCTCGCTACATTGAAGACCCATTGGTTGCCTTCGACTGTTGTTTGCTCTATGGTCGGGTGGTTGTCGCTTTGACATATTCACCATTTCCTTTCTCAATTTTATTTGTTATACTTTAAACGAAATGCGGACTCAAAAATACTTAAACGCAAATTATGTGAATGGAATCAATGTATAATACGGTGTGGTACTAGTAACAAGCTTATGAACTCAAATTGAAACACTCCACAGCATTATTTTACCGTGACACCAGAGAACATGAAACAATTACCAGCTATATACATTGTTAATCCGATGATATTAAGACGATTTTCATCTTCACATTCTGAAGTTATTACAGATGCCATCGTAGATATGATAGTATTGGATTATCAAAACTTAATTTTTATCAGACTGCTAAAAGCCAAGCCTTATAATGTCAAACCATAAATTTCAATTCATTAATTTATAGTTATCCGATAAGGACGCGGTGTGTCAGTGTAAGATCATCCCGATGGCCGGAGGCTAGAGGGTGATCTTACACTGACACACCAAGTCCGAATGGGATAACTATTTTACATCCCAGCTGTTTTAAATTAGATGAAAAACCATTTACAATTCATAAAATCTAGTTTAGAACGCCACACAACCATTATTATATACTTTATATAACTATATGATGTATACCCTTTATGACCCCTAACACGATGAGTAGATATCAAACAATGTCAACTCGCCACACTGGCCAATTGGCCCACACTATATAGCCACTTTATGAAAAAAACGCCCCACTTTTGTAACCGACAAATTTAAAAAAGTGTAAAATCAAATTGAAATCAGTCTGACAACTCATTTATTTAACAAAAAGGGTTTAAACCCCACTGAGTAAAGGTCTGAAAATTCTGAAAAATGGCGACCAAATAATTTTCATACGTAGAGGATGTTCGACACTTATTTTGTCCATGCACATCATTCAATTTAATTTGAATTCACTGTTTATATTGCAATTAAATATGACACGTTATTGTCACTATGCTAATAGCCTTGGACATAGCTAGATTAAGGAGATATTGATTAAGTCATAACATCAACGTGATCAAAGAAAACAAATATGGCACCTAATCACAATGTAAGTTTTGGCAATACCTATGTAGATGCAAGTTTTAACAATACCTATGCAGGTTATAGTGTGGTACGATTATCAATGAAATTCATTGCGATATTTTTTTATATTTATAAAAGAAGACCTCGAATGGATATAAACCGAGGTGAAATAAATATATTTTTTCAATTTTCTTTAAATCATTCATCAGGTAACCAGTAATTTTACATAATCCTAATTGAACCAGTAACATGCAGAGTTATCGAAAATTTCGTATGTGAACTTGAACATTTTTGTAAATAGCAGTGAAATAAAAGCTTTGACATTTCTGGATTATCCAAGAACTTAAACTATTTTCAGAGAAAAAAAGAAATGTACAATTATTTTTTCCCAAAGCCATTCTACAACGATTTTCAAGTTTTCATACAACATTTTGGAAGCAAACTTTACAAACAACTGACATTGGCAATTTTGTAATATGTCTTATTTCACACATTTTGATTAGTCTAACTGTATGCTATTTTGTAATACCAAAGATTTCCTCCCGCCCAGACCATTGGTGTCAAAAGGTATTTTTAGCCAAAAAAGTCATATACGACATTTTAGAAGCCCAGCGACGATATGCATATACGGCTGGATTTTTTCTACGTGAATTTTGATAGACAGTCTTCTCCGTATAATTGATTATAAGTTTTATATTGGATTTGTCATTCCCGCCAAAATGTTACAGAACAAAGGACAACATGCATAACAAAGAAACTTAAACTGGGGTGATCCGGCTCAGATCACCGCTGTTAGAACAAAGGAGCTGGGATGTAATCTTCTTATAAAACCGAAGACCTTTAAAACATCAATTCAACGATCGGTTAACCGGTTAATCGGTCGAAAGATTGTCCGAGTAACCGGTTAATCAAAACTGTTCAATTTGACAACACTAAAAATAAGGTGTTTTTATATATAATATATATATATATATATATATATATATATATATATATATATATATATATATATATATATATATATATCTAAACCGTTCATTTTGTGCTTGAAAACATTGAATTTTGTTGATTTTTCATCAGAATTGATCGTGAAAGATCGGGCAACGCATTATTATGACTAGGCGTGACCAGACGAACGCCAGACGTGTGCGCCTTTTTACTTTAAAACCTTCATGTTTTTGGGTGGAGGAATAATTTCTTTAGAAAGTTATTGCAAACAATAGTCTGTTCAATTAACAATAAACGTGTAAGGGGATTTTGGGAGTGTGGTTAATCATTGAGTTAAAAATTTAATAAACTAATTTGATATTGATCTAATCGTGAGAAAATGGTTTGTCTCAAGAAAAAAACCAAATAACGCACAAACAGATTAATGTTTAGGTCGGTGCCTAGAAAGGAAGATCGGATTTCTTAAAAGTTTTCCGGTAAAAAAAAAATTTCGAATTTGTTACTCGCTTATCTATTTGATGCGAGGAACTCAAATATATAGTTGACAATCTTCAACTTTTTAAATTATTTTTTCTATACATCATGTATGTAAGACGACATAGCATGTATGTATACTTTTATAAATATATTGACTCATTTCAAAATACCTCTGGAAATATAAATATTTCTGCATACTATTATCTAAATGATGAAATTGAGATTTAAATTTGCATATTCAGACCCCGCCCGCCTAACACTTTTTTGACCATATTTGCTTTCACCGCAATAGTTTTATAGAATCGGAAATCCGTTTATAAAATCTACATCCTATTCGTTAATTGTTTTAGATGATATGATGTGCTGCCTACACAAAGAGGTGGGACCAATGATTTCTCCTGAAAATAATTTAAAACAGTGCAATTTTCTTTCGATTAATTCTTTTATTCACCAACTTTAATTCCAAATGTGTACTTTTATGTTCTAGCCATATTTTGGCGTCTTCTCAAAAATGTTCCCACACAAATAAATCACCAAAGATGAATGAAAACTGCCATTTTGAATTTTATTTGATCCTAAACAGATATACGTCTCAAACGGAGGACATCCTTTAACAAAACCAAAAACTCAAAAACTCAAATCGTGGGAGAAGTAAAGCTGTATAGTATCCTTCGGAAATAAGTTAATTCATTTTCGTTAAAGACGGATTTTGAAATCAGTAATATGTCTTAGCAATTTTCAAGTCTAAATTTGCAGTTGAAACAAATACAGGCCGGCAAATTGGTCATACCTCTTTCAATTTTTTACTTTCAACTGCCTATATTTAGCATCGATTGGTAATTATATAACCCGGAAAAAGTTAAATTTGATTATAAAGTGAATTTATCATATCAAAACGTTCTGATAGGACACCCCACCTTTATGATAGAAAGAAATGCGATGCGTTATATAATAATTTAGCCTTGTCATAAATTTTAACATATCAATTATAAAATGAATGGTTATCCTGGGTTTTGATGTGGTTTATTAAAATTCATCATATTAAGTAGTTGTCAATTAAAGTTTCATTTGAAATTGACATCTTGTAAAATGGTACATCTCACGTAAGGCGTCAAATAATTAGTTTTGTCAATTAGGTGCAATATATAAATGCACATGAAAGGAATGAAAAATATTTTCCTTTTATACCCGGACAGATATTTGGCAGGTATTTTATAATGCATTTTGTAGGACATTATGGGAGTTATTATATCACATAGTTAGTTGCATTGTGTATTATATAGACTACTAATCCACGTAAAGACCATAGGAAAAAAGTTGTTTATGACATATTTATGTGCCATAACTAAACGTAGATTCGACAAAATGGGTCGACTTGTGGGTTCTAGTAATTTAAACTTCAACTGTCAAATTATGGTATTGGCTTGCAACAGGCTAGCTATACAGACCCCTAAAAGGTGTGTTGCAAACGTTTAATTTCTTTGACGTAATTATATATATATATATATATATATATAAACGAGTCTAAATTGAAAACTACGTTCAAACCTATGATTGCGTTGGATAAAAATCGGAATTTTTATACGTGTGCATGTTTCGTTGTAGAAGGGTCTAAATACAGCACAAACAACATTTTCCAAAAGACCAAAAAAGTTAAAAAGTATATTTAAACAAAACGCATTTGACTAACAGGTCGAACAACTGATGTTCTTTAACGCTGCTGACTGCCATTGGCGATTGCCAAATAAAATTGATCACAAGATGTAACAAAATGGATCTTAATATATAATTAATACTAAACAGAAAAAAATTAACTTGTGGCCACGATGTTATGCCAAAAACATATACAGTGAAACCTGTTAAAACCGAACCTCTTCTGGACTTAAGATTTTGTTCGGTTTTGGCCGATGTTCGGTTTAATCAGGTTCACAACGCACTTTATTTGATATGACGGTGCTTACGAACAGGTTTGGTTTATACAGGTTTTCGGTTTATACAGGATTCGGTTTAATCAGGTTTCACTGTATATATATATAGAGAGAGTTGAACTCTCCTACACAAGTCATCAATTTCAACCTGTAAATTCCATTCATATTTCAAGCTCAGCCTATCGAATGACCATTGTTTATTAGAATGAGTATAACTGTCGGAGAGGAGGATCTGCAGATATCAGTTTTATATACCACTAAAGCCTTGCGGTGGCAAAACAATGATGAAATAACGGGAAATCATAGTTCTTTAATTTTTACTCTTCGAACTATTGTAGTTGTACAAATGTAAGAATTATTTGTGTATATGAACTCATCATAGATACCAGAATTGGATTTTGTATTTATGCCAGACGCGCGTTTCTTCTACAAAAGAGTCATCAGTGACGCTCGAATATAATTGGGCACTGAAATAGCCTCATAATAGCTTATAAATGTAACAGATTTTAGCGAGTGAAATTTATGTATTACTGAAAAATTATTACACCAGGGTTTCCGATATCACAAACTAGTCAAAACGTTTACTAAATTTAATCCTCGGTTCAAGGAAATAATTGGTAAATATAACTCAACATGCAGACATCTTATACGTTCAGGTATTTCACATCCAATCTTTTATGGTAATATTCTTTACAAAGCACAAAAATGTTATTATACACCTCAAAAGCTAACAAAACCTTCAAACAAACTTATTAAGAAGGGATATAGTTACGATACTGTTGTCAGGTCATTAAAGATTGCATATTTTGGCTTAAATATTGATTCACTTATAGGGTCTTTGCATCGGAATTAAACACATTTATTCTAAAACTAGTTGTTGGCATGACACGGGTTATGTTCTTCTCATAAATTTCATGATGGTATAATACTAAACCCATAACAGGAGGGGTTGTTCCTGATATTCATATGATGAAAACATAATCTTTCAATCAGTTTAATTGAGGTCTGGAGCTGGCATGTCAGTAACTGCTAGTAGTCTGTTTTTATTTATGTATTATTGTCATTTTGTTTATTTTCTTTTATTTCATATTCTGACATCGGACTCGGACTTCTCTTAACCTGAGTTTAACTGTGCGTATTGTTGTGCGTTTGTTTTTTCTACATTGGCTAGAGGTATAGGGGGAGGGTTGAGATATAATAAAACATGTTTAACCCCGCCGCAATTTTGCGCCTGTCCCAAGTCAGGAGCCTCTGGCCTCTGTTAGTCTGGTATGATTTTTAATTTTAGTTTCTTGTGTATAATTCGGAGTTTAGTATGACGTCCATTATCACTGAACTAGTATCATATTTGTTTAGGGGCCAGCTGAAGGACGCCTCCAGGTACGGGAGTTTCTTGCTACATTGAAGACCCATTGATGGCCTTCGGCAGTTGTCTGCTCTATGGTTGGGTTGCTATCGCTTTGACACATTCCCCATTTTCATTCTCAATTTTATTATAAACATAAGTCACCCAGTTCAATAAATGAAATAAATATTTTACACTCTATCGCTTTCTAATCTTAACAACCAATTATATATAGTTAAAGGTTGTTATTATCGTTTATGTTTTCCTCCGTGGGTTTTTTCTTTGTGTCTCATACAAAAAAAAGAACGAATACAAATTTTAACAAGAGTAATTTAACGCAATATTGTAAAACTTAATTGTATAATGGAAAGTAGATATCAAGTTAGAATTTATGGGTATGGACCTAACTAACACGTTGGTATCAAGTACTCTTAAAAATTTCTTATGACACTTTAATATGTCGTGAAATAAAACTACTGCAAATTAAAAATAAAATAGGTGTAATCAAAATATTTTTATAGAAATGAATTAATTAAATTCACCAGGAAGACTAGTAAAGATATGAAAATTGCAAACAATCATGGTAAAAATTCTGTAGCAGGAGAAGACATTGTTTTGTCATGGAAAATTGTTGCGTTGATCTTCTGATGGAGACCTTTTCAATTTTATTATTTGTTTTTACGATTTTGATATCTGTATTTATGCTATTAACGAGAATTTACGCACTTCTCTTTTTATGCCGTTTACAACCGAGAAATATTGTTTGGTGGAATTGTGAAATAGAAGTCAATACGTCCTTGTTCCATCCTTTGTCGTTGTCTGCCATCCTCAGCTTTAGCAATGTGCTATTACTGTAATAATTGAATTTCAAAACTACAGAGTGACTTTTTTCGACATACTGATTAACTCCCAGTAGCAAATAGTTTTGACATTGACATAATTAATAATATATTTGTGCTTGCATGTGTAGTCTCTTTTTTAAGTTCACAGCATAGACATTTCTTATTCATGGTCAACGTAAATACGAGCGAATAATATCTCTTTTAGTAACAAATTTTAGCACAAAATATACGGGAAATGGCAAAGTCAGCTAAATCTAGTCTTATTAATCATTTTACAATCTTACTAAAAAAGTTATTTCAAATAGAATACATAATAGTATAAAACAGGGTTTGGTCCCTCTACTTTCCCTTTATTCACATGCACGAAGCCATCTCTATAATAGCTGCTATACCCGTGATGGTAAAGCTTAGCGATGTATATACATTATAGTAATAATATTTAAATTGACAATATAAAATTTTCATAAAATGTCATTAGAGATTGTGGCAGTATACATTTTATTTTTTTCATCTGTAAATTGATTCCTCCGTAATGAAATCACTTAGAACACTTTTAAATCAAAAACAATTTGTTGTTAAAAACACTGTACTGTATATGATACAGAAATTTGATATCTTAGTATTGGATTGTTATAAGATTAAGAAATATGACATATGGTGATGCTTTTCAACTGATTTGTAGATGTACCGAACAACCGAAAAAATAGAGTTGGAAATAAAAAATGTCTATGCTGTGAACTAAAAAAGAGACTACACATGCAAGCACAAATTGAGGATGTTGATATGAGCAGTGTTTTGTTAATATTGATGAATTTTTGGGAATATCTGGCACAGTTTGATATATTAAAAGAACAAAGGCAAACTGATTACTGACGAAGAAAAACATGGCACATTGAATGAAGATTTACCGTGTTCAACTATATGCTCCCATTCAAATGCATTGATCGTCCAAAATAAAGCGGGCGGGGGACTCCTCTTAAATGTTTTATTAAAGTAATACTTTTACCTTTATTAATGTAAGCTTAACCAATCATTATTTTTGTCATGTTTTATATAAATAATTACTGCTAGTGTGTGTGATATTTATAATTATTAATTTTCAATATATATATATATATATATATACATATATATATATTTTAATCCCGTCTCTCATAATTCTTTTTAGAATGGCATTAATATTTTATATTATTGTATGTATTCGTGTATTATGTTATGTATTGTAATATTAATGGTGAGACGTAAATAAACTATTTGTATTGTATTGTATTGTATTGTTAAGGATGTATTCTTTTGACTTTTCAGTCTCGTTCAGTCTCGTTGAAATCTCGTTCTTGAATTATTTTCAAAACATGTGATACAAGTGGAAAATATCAATGAATTTTAAAAATATTATAATTAAACATACCTCTGTGAAAAAATTGTGTATTTACAATGAATGATTTTTGAGTAATCCAGTTTTCAAATTTTACGACCAATCAAGTCAGTATTTTTAGCCAAAATTATGAGAAAATGGGTGAGGGATACAAAAAATTATTTCACAAGAATCATGTACATCCCATATCATTTTGGTCTTTTCAAATTTCCTAGATATGTATTTTTTCAATGATTTATAACAAAAAAGTTGAAATAATATGCTTTCTATTCTTAAAACTGAGAAAAATCACAACAATACAAAATTGACAGCATGGTAAATTTTACACAAAAAAACGTCAAAATATGATAAAACTTTCTTATATTAACACCTACCTATAGTTTTTTTAAGTAAAATTTATTCAGATTGGTCCACTCCATCTTTATAGAAAGTATGAAAAAAAGTTTAATTGTGGATCTGTGATTTTTTTCACAATAATAGCCCAAAAATAGGTAAAAATCGATGAAAAATGGGAAAATCATCAAAATTGGGCATTTTCAGAGGGTCGTAGCAAAAAATGAAGTGCACCATCATATGATTTTTTCTTCGTCAATTATTTTGTTACAGTCTTATAAACCCAAAAATCAGGTTAAGAAAAAAAGTTTAATTCTAGAAATTTTTGGCTCCTCAGAGGTGTACATCCTTAAATAAACGTAATAAATTCTATCAGTTACACCCAATTTTGCAAAGGATATTGAAGGACCAGGAAAAAGAAAAAAAGAAAAAAAAAATATTTTGTTAATAATAATTACGAGTCTGAACTGAAATAAATAGGCAGTTCATTTACGGATATAAGCAACAAACTTGACAAAAGTCTTATGATGGCTTGTTTGGGTTTCTTTGCTGATATTTTATTTAAAAATTAAAATGAAAATTAATTGTACTTCTATCTATTCTGAAGAAGGGGAACAGGGGAAAGATAAGTCTAAGTAAATCTCCGACTTGAATCATTCACATATAAAGCTTGCACTTTTCTGCCTGCGTCACGATGTTCCTTCTACATGAATTTAGTATACGATATTTTTATCTTATTGATGTATGTATTCAACAAAAGTTCCTTTGAAAAATGGCAATTAGTATTGCATTAATTTTAAATAAATCTCCCTTTTTTGTACTTTACCTCCAAATAAATAATGAAAATAGCCAAGTTTGACAAAAGTTAATGGGTTTCCCTTTCATACGAAAACTGAATATAAATGTTTCCTATTATATATCAATTTCAAACTCATATTGATATGTTCAAACAGTTTATGTAAGTTTGTATTGTTAATGTAAGCACATGAGGGTCTAGATGGGTTCCTTTATTTCTTTATTCTTTTATTTTCAGATCATTTTCTTCATCCTTTATTGATTTTGCCTATTATTGTCTAGTCCTTATTATTTATGCCTATTTTGTTTCTATTCTTATTTTTTTCCTACTTTATTCCGCACATTTTGCGAAATATTATATCCCCCCGGTATTCTTTCAATATATATATATACTAGTATCATCCTAAATCTATAATTAATTGAGAGTTGTCTCCCATGAGAAAAGATGTGCAATATTATTCGGACAATTTTCTAGTGATTTAAAAGCTTTCTGCCAAGAATTTTGTCAATATATTTCTTAAATAAAGAAATATTGTGTACAAACAAAATATTTTTACATACCACGATTAGAAACAAAATACAGCTTTTTTTGTATTGACCGTCAAAAACAATACTTCAAAGTGTTTAACAATGAGTAGCAGTGATCTGTTTTAAACCACCCGTAATATTGCAGTGTGACAAAAAACAAAAAAAATAAACTGACTTGGTATATACACTACCTTAAAACCCTGGTATCTGTACAATGCAGTCTGAATACTTCTAATCAAAATAACTTTGATATGGATGTAATATTAAATAACTTACAAGACATTATGAGACAATTTTTCAATTCCCAAAGCGACCAAATGATAAACACTATTAATCGTACTCTTTCTACCGAAATGACATACAAAGACATTGATCCAACGAACTTTAAACTGACAAAACATTAAAGATCTATGTATAAATGCATAATGGCCTGCCCAAAGACTCTTTTGGTACCCGATTACTTCCATTCTTCGATAATGACGCAATAGCTCTAGAACGACAGAAAACTTCTCTAAAACTATTTTGTTGTTTCGTTGCTCACTTCCTGGCTGCGCGCCTCACAGCATGCGATGTTTTTACGAGAAAATGTGGATAGAATACTGCACGAATGCAATTTTTCCCATTTTTTCTATAAATTCTTTTTACTCCTTGACTTTCCAAAAAATATGTGCAAATTTGAAATAATTTTCAATAACTTTTGAGATAACTAAGTCCTTCGGATACTTTATACATATGGCATTGGTAATTAAGCAAGACATCGGAATCCACAGATCAATAATGTCATACACCCAAACAAACAAAACAAAAAAGTTAATGTTTTCACCTACCACAATCGACTGTTTTACGACAATTTGTCTATAATTATAAGATTTACAAATATCTCGAATATCAGATGCATACAATAATAAATAATGCACCTATATTAAACTGGCTTTTAAAACCCACAGAATATTTTTTTCATATGGGCAGACATTATAAGTAATAAAAAAATATAAGTGCATACAAAATTGGATTTTTTATGTGTAATTACCTTCTCTAACAAAATGTTCGATTTTTGTGTATGTGTGTGTGGTGGTCTCTAACAAAAGATTCCATTGTTGTTTATTTTTTATTTATTGTTTTTTGATTTGTTGGGTTTTTTTTAGGGGGGGGGGGGTAATTTCAAATGGGATTTCTGCCTGAGGAATATCGAATGAAACTAATAGCTTCGCACGGTGAAGGGAAGCAATTATAAAATAAACAAATAAACAAATGTGCAATATGTAAATTGAAACATGTATAAGAAGGAACAATTAAAACAGCAGTCAAATTATTTTATTGTAAAGATTTCAAGATTCAAAAATCTTTATTTAACCTCAAACATAATAAGTGTGCAAGAGGATTGTATGCATATTAAATATTTTTTTATTGTTTGTTTCTTTGTTTCTTTGCGTTTTTGATTAGGTTAGTTTATTTTTGTTTGTTTGTTTGGTGTTTTGTTTGATTTTTGCTGGGCATAGTTTGTTATCAAAACTCTTATTTCAATTTTCAGGTGTAATAAAGAATCTGACACAAAAGGTTCGCAGTTTTAGGTCATATTTGATACTTTTTTATTCAATTTTTTGCTTTATTTAAAACATTTTGTTTTTATCAGCTTTAATCATTTCCAGAAATATTTACATTGATGTTTTTTCGGAACATGACAGAAAGCATTTACGAACAAACTTCCTTTTCTAAATTATTTGAGTACTTACCTGACTAAGCTTAATAACTATAAAGACGAATAGATCATTTCACCATGATTGCTACTTATAATTTCATGGCCCTATTAAGTAGAAGTAGTCAGGATAACAGTTATTCGCTTTTTTGATAAAAGAAATTTCATTTGTTTTTTAATTTGGAAGTTAACGATCAATCATTTACTTGGCTATCATGTAAAGACACATTTTCCTGTCAATCCTTATGTTTTTCCAAATGTCTAGACTTAAATAAATAAGAAAAAATAATATTTACAATGCATAATATATCTTTATTTATCCATAATAGTGAGAGAAAAAGAACGTCATAAACATATTTGTCTTTTAGTTGATTGCAACCGTCATTAAAGAGCATGTAACTATATGATTTTTTTGGATTTTTTTTTTTCATAAAAAAAGAAGAATGTAATTATATGAATTTCAACCGCAAACAATATCAACATATGTAATTTGTTCACTGTCTTCTTTATTACATCAAACGGAAAGCTGAAAACAGGGAGTAATGTAATATGCTCTTGAATTTAAAGTAGTTACTTAAATGATTAAACAAATTTTTATAAGAATGAAAGGAATGGTGATGTTTCTTAAAAAAAAACCGAATGCTTGGTATTGTGTTTTAACACAACACCTCTAACCAATTAAAATTATAGACTGTTTGAGCATCGAATTACAAATTAAAACATGAAATTGTATATACATGTACAATTGTGTTACATCGTATATATTATAACTTAATTATATAACAATTTGACAAGAAAGGATTTCTTATAAAACAGTAATTTAATTGTCATATGTATTATAATGAAAAACAAAATTTAGTACAAAATACACCTTTGCAATACATAAATTGAAACATTCATATCATAATCAAGGTCATACGATACCTCAAATTTAATTGAAAAAAGTTATTTTTGTATATTATTCAACATGTTGAATATCTAAGCTTTACTAAAAATGAATGTGCATATAGAATTTCCAAATGCATACAGCTCTGTCGATTGACTTATTTTGTACAATAGCACCAAAACCTGAAAGTTAATTTGCTATCCAAAATTACAGGATGAAATTGTTTTGTCGATTATACTGTAAGAATTCGTAATAAATGTTGGGGGAAAACAGAGGACTTTGTATAATGTATTTTGTATGGATGCATTGGTTCAATAATTTCCTCAACATAATAGTTACAACAGATCTGTTTAACGTTTAATATGACTTTAAATACATGTACTTATTTTTGTAATTTTATTACAGTGTAAAAACGTTGACTGATTCACATTCTGTATGAGCCGCGGAAGCGATAAATTATTATATAATTACATTTTTTTTATGTAATACAAATTCTTGTTACAGTGAGCACGTGCATTCAAAGATTTTAAATTTTATTCAGAAGTAAATCGTCGTTTTGGAATGTCTCGCACTGTCAAAAGTAAAGAATCCTGTTAAACATCTCGAAGTGTATACATCTTTGAAATATAGTAATTACACTTAAAATGAATATCATAAGTAATTTGCATATCCTTGCAACTTAGATGTACGCAGGTGTCAATTTTTATTGGTCGCTAAATATTCTTTTTATATTTGTATTTACATAGGGCATCATGACACTATGATTTGCAAAGTTGGAATATAGACATGAACAAGTTTCATTGGTTAATACTGCTATCAATATGTTTCCCTAAAGGTATGTATATGAAAAAGACTCATCAAAGATATATCAGTATAAAACGCAAGTAAACAAATGTTGACCTGAGACGGTCATTTTGAACTAAAAAGATAAATTGTTAAGTAATTCTCTCGTTGTCAATTTTCAGAATTATCCACTGCGGTAAATTTAGTCCTGTTTAGACAATTGACTAGCATTCAATCAAGATTGTCTTAGTCTATGTTCAGACTGCTTAGTAGGTGCTATTAACATTTTTTTCTATGTAGATTTATGCAATTTCAAGCATTGCTACCTATTTTGTGTTGTAAGTTCAAAGTAAAGTGGCAGTCGTAACACTATACCTTATAATGAATTCTACTGAATCATTCAATGACCTCGAATTACATATAAAAGCGCACATATTCCAGGAAGTAGGATAGCATTAAAACATGTTTTTCTTATCTGAGGAACAGGACAAGTATATCCTCTTAGCATCATTTCAGTTATTCATTTTATTATTCAAGTAATCAAGAGCTCTATAGTGATTTGAAACTATGTTTTTCTTTTTAACAAAGTTACAGCTGTTTGTAGGAACAGTTTTGTTTAAAATATGTTCTACATTCTTGTACGTTCTTTACATCAGGACACGACTTAGTGGTTGTATACCTCAATGAAGCGGGGTGTCTTCCTCCATCTTGAATTTGATATAGCAAGTAACAATTGCTCTAGATCTGAATTAAATGCGCCAATTTCGAAAGTAGTTTGTAATTCACATGTTTCATATGTATGACTTTTCATGTTGATATAGAACTATATGTTTTTATAATATTCACGGCTGAAATTATCCTAAAAAAAACATTTTAAGAATATTTTAGTTTTTGACACATAGGGGGAGATAACTCAGATAAAGTACTTTTTTCGAATGTGTTATGAATCTGACTTTTTTATAATGCTAAAAAGAAAACGAGTCTGAAAACATATTGGTGGAGCTTTTTTTGCATATCTTATCTCTTGCAATTCTATAATTTCTGTGTCATTTTGGTATCTTGTAGAGAGTTGTCTCATTGGCAATCGTACCACATCTTCTTCTTTTTTAATTTTATGGTGTAGTTTTCTTTTAATCACCTAACAATTGGGTTTATCATGCATTATCTTTTCAAATTTTGACAATTTTGCACAACCTGTTGAGTAAAACAAATTACTGACACATAGTTTTATTATATTTATGAAAAAAGCATGACATACTGTATTTGACAAGTTCTTTATATTTTAATTGACACCCCTTCTACCTTTAGAATTAACTTAATCTTTACTAGCGAAAAACTCATCAACGATATCAGTATAAAAATTCATCAAAGATATCTGCTTGAAAAACTCACAAAAGATATCAGTAGGAAAAACTCACCAAAGATATCAGTATGAAAAACTCACCAAAGATATCAGTATGAAAAAAACCTCATAGATATCCGTAAAAAACCCTCATCAAAGATATCTTTATAATAATTCTTTAGTGTCATATAAGTAAAATTATACTTGTGACATAAACAAAAGTAACAACGACAATAAAATAACTGAGTTGAACACACACACATATATATATATACAAGTAAAAATAACTAAAAGTCCCCTGTCCTCAGCTCTAAATACTGTTTTATATAGGAACCTGTTTTTTTCACTTGGTTTATATTGAAGGATTTAGTAGGATTACTAGCTTTTCAGTATCAGAGAGATTTGGAAACATAGGATTATCTATTGCCATGTCATTAAAAAGTTTTATACGTAAAACATTATTAATTTGACGGTAGAGGAGAAAGTGATTTTCATCTTCTAAGGTTTTACAAGTTGGACATGTTCTATTGTCTAGAGTTATTTTTAGATATCTACCCTTCTCTATGAGTAAATTATCAGCATGAAAAAAACAACCAAAGAAATAAGTATGAAAGCTCATCAAAGATATCAGCATGAAAAACTCAAAGACATCAGTATGAAAACTAAAAAAAAAAATATCAGCCAAAGAAATCTCATCAAATATATCTGTTTGAATAACAGCAAACAAATCTGAAAAAAACTCATCAGATATTAAAAACCCACTCATTAAAGATATCAGTATAAACACTCATCAAATATATCAATTGTACACGGGAAGATGTCGTATGATTGCCAATGAGACAGCTTACCAACAAAGATCAAAGCACGTGAGGCAAGTGTATCTATAATGTCACAAAAGACCGATCTAACAGTACTCGCAATTAGTTCAAAGCCAATCATTAGTAAACAAGTCATTCTTCTCAGACTGGAAATCAATCTATACTTAAGTTACATAGCCAACGGATTTAGTGTAAAGACTTTATAAACTGTCTTAGAACATTATAAACTTGTAAACGAATATGAATGATCAACCCATGGTTAAATGAAAATAAATCTACGGTAGCCCTGAATTATTTCGATTCTATAAAAAGAAATGCGTTTTCACTTAATCATTGTCACTTTAAGGATTTATTTATTAGTGTTTTTTTCAATGTTATTTTAGTTTACAGCCAGTGTTCAGGTTCAACATTAGTCATTGAGTTACAGATGTTTACCAAAATATATATCGAGTCTCCAAATTTTCAATTTGAAAATTATACACAGTACGTATAAAGGATATCTAATTATATTACTTGCAATATACATTGTATTTTGCATTTGTTCGGATTTTTTACTCATTTCTTAAAACTAATAAAAAAAAGGCTAATAATGATTAATACTGAAAGATACTAGAATCAACACTACAAAGGTTTCTTTAAAGCCGTCACGAAGGCCTATATCTCAACTCCAATGTATTCGTTCTTTAAGATCTTTTTAAAAATACTATAATTATCGTCTGATATGTAGTTTTATCGATTGTCATCCATTCACGCTTGATATTTTGACTAAATATGGATTAGATGGCATGTGATGCATGAAAGCAATATATGACCCGGTGATGCTTCGTTTGCGGTCAATACCTGTATCGAACGTTTTGTTTTTACCTTGATTTTTATCTACTTTTAAAATAAATA
Organism: Mytilus edulis; assembly: GCF_963676685.1. Taxonomy (NCBI): domain Eukaryota; kingdom Metazoa; phylum Mollusca; class Bivalvia; order Mytilida; family Mytilidae; genus Mytilus; species Mytilus edulis. Next base: position 34,324,197 of record NC_092345.1, on the reverse strand, counting down.
CTTGAGATTTGAACAGCAGTATAATACTTATACCTCTAATTTATAGTTAAGGATGTTTGCTCCTCTACTTTTTGAATGTTTGCCAGATTTTCGGAATCCTCTGGTTTTATCCATGTATTACCATTTAAAAGAATTGCCCACTAACCCATACTTTTCTTTTCATATTTTTATTACATATTATTTAAAAAGCTATATTTAAAAATCTCATGAAATCCTTGTTATTTTTTCATATTTTTTTAAACAAAGAAGGTGTCAATGTTAAGTAAAAGAAAAATCTAGAGAGAATTATTTCCCGCCAAATTTTCAACAGCTTATGTCTCGAAAACAAGCACACGGACCCTCCACTTTTTTCTGCTTATTAAGTTTCTTTATTTATATACTTTCAATTTATAACAGTCTTTTAAAAAGCTTGTTATTTTTAAACAGAGCAGCGAACATCCTTAAGTACCACAGATGCGCGTTCGAGCTACCTAATAGTCATTAGCAGCGTTAAAACAAAAACTGTTGAATGTTTCTAAAAACAAAAGATGAAAAATATAATACCTAGTTATTTTCAAGGAATTTATTTATTTATTTTAACGATGCGGGTTAAATGATGACAAATAAATTAAAATAAATTAAAATGGTCGAAGTGGGATAAATGTTTTTGATAATGAATGAATATGCATTTGAAAATCAGGAAATAATGAGTTTGTACAAAAAGTCTATAAATCTGATTGAAATAAAGATTGACAAAGTGGCAATTAAATTCATGTGGATATAAAATTTTAACATAACTGCTATATTATAATTTGTTATTAACTCGAGTATCTTAAATAAGTATTGAAAATTAGAACGAACAGATTCTTGTAAGCGAAGTATATGTTTTTAAACCAGAATTTTCTAATGTAAAAAAAATAGGAAAATCACATAGAACAGAATAATGGAGTTAAAAAGCACCCTAAGCTAATAATTGTAAATATAGATACAAGAGATGTATTATGTATAATGTTTGTTTGATTTTCTTTTTTTTTCAGAAACCTTAACTGCTCCTGGAGAATTATAACTTCTTCAAATACAAGCATTCTTCTTTATAGGATTCATCATATATTACCAATACAAACTAACGATATTTTGAAGATCTTCAAAGGTAATGTAATCTGATTAAAAATATTTGAGGGTGAGACCTCTAATGCTACAATTTTAAGAATGACATTGATTTTTGTTCAAGATTTCACATTACTATACAAAATTTGAATATAAATGCCTTGGTTTCTTGATTATTAACAATCTTAAAAGAAAATATATATTATACTAATATGTCAAGCTTTGATATGTTACGTATGCAAACATTCCATCCATATGCTTATATTTTGTAAAAAGCATATGCCCAAACAACTTTCTTGTCTATATTTTTTATAAAATATTTGAAAGAAAACAACAAAGTTGATAAAAATTAGGCAATATTACTGTTTACAGCTTTGCATGTCCTTTGCAGAACATCTTCTCTGTTATTTTGTTATCTCATAACGTAGATCATTTGCCTTGATGTTCACTTTCATTTAAAAAGACGCTCAGAATCTAAAACATATCGTTATAGTCGAAAGGTTTGTTTTTAATTGGAGTGAAAGTTTAAAATGATTTTTCGTAAATAAAGCTGACCGATTACTCACAGACTAAATACATGTCCGAAAAAGTCTCATCCGAACTATTTGGTACTTTATCGTTCAAGTTCAATGTTCTTGGAACCTCGGGATTCATGAATATATCACATTTAAAATGTCGTGTTGCCGAAACACTACACATCTTACAAAGTAGTTTAGGCTCTGTGCTTCATTATGAAATGTTCGTCAAGTAATTAGCTAAGAATTGATTATTTCCATATTATAATTTAAAACATGCCTTTTTTATTTACTTTATTTCAAATATTATAATCGGACTTTTTCTAAGTATCCATTCTCAATTTATACTTAGAAATCACAATGGTGATCCATTCTCAAATTACCAATACAAACTAACGTTCATATTTTGTTTATTTTCTTTGGTTACATCTTCTGACATCAGACTCGGACTTCTCTTGAATTGAATTTTAAATGTGCGTATTGTTATGCATTAACTTTTCTACATTGGCTAGAGGTATAGGGGGAGGGTTGAGATCTCATAAACATGTTTAACCCCGCCGCATTTTTGCGCCTGTCCCAAGTCAGGAGCCTCTGGCCTTTGTTAGTCTTGTATTTTTTTAATTTTAGTTTCTTGTGTACAAATCGGAAATTAGTATGGCGTTCATTATCACTGAACTAGTATATATTTGTTTAGGGGCCAGCTGAAGGACGCCTCCAGGTGCGGGAATGTCTCGCTACATTGAAGACCTGTTGGTGACCTTCTGCTGTTGTTTTTTCTATGGTCGGGTTGTTGTCTCTTTGACACATTCCCCATTTCCATTCTCAATTTTATCAATTTTAAGTAAAGCATTTTGAAAGGAAATGATGTATACGAAGAATGTCTTTGTTTTATTTTTTCTAATCAGGTTTAGATGAAATTGGAGCGGTCTGGATTGATACCACCAATAACGATTCTCCAGATAAAACTATTCCTGGGGTAGTTAGCGTGGACGGGTTATACGTACAGTTCTCCTCAGATGATGATCAAACAAATGATGGAAAAGGCTTTACAATAGATATCATCGAATCTTCTGATATGTGTAAGATGTTTCCTCTGTAATTGTAATATTTGATCTTATCATGTGTGGCAAAATAGAGTCATAGGCAATCAAAGATTCAATTTTTTTTTTTTTTTATATAAAAGTGTATATTATTACTAGATAAATCTAAGGAAGTATCACAACAATGCTTTACATATGTAATCTATAAATATGTGACAACTTATATTGCAGTTGAAATGGGAGACGACTCTTTTCAATTTCACAGATTAATTACATTAAAGAAATATCACCTGTACAGTGATACGTATGTTCTGGGAAAGAAAAAGATATTTCATCAAGAACATGCAACACAGGTCGTCCCTTTAAAATACCGAAATAGACAAAAAGATTATCAGCAAAGGATCTGTTGTATAGTTATCACTTTTTTAGACGTTCTTATCAAAATAAATATTTCGGTGACTGTATCTTACGATCCTTTACGAAAGATAATTTAGCTAATCTGCATTTAATTTCATTTTGTGCCTAATATTTCATTTACTGTGTTACAATTCAAGATTCTACTGACGAGGTAAGTTAACACTATGCCACGGAAAGCTGAATTGTTTAGTTCAGTCTAGATGGCTGAGTGGTCTAGAGCACTGGACATAGTACAGGCTGTGTTATCTCAATATCTCAATAGCATGAGATCGAATCCCGCAAGGGAAGAACACAAATTTGCAAATTTAACATTGTCGTGATGATATTAAGAGTGATTATGAATATATGATTTCAGCCGTGTATCACCTTCACTGGTGATCCAATGGATGGATCGGTCATAGATGTATCACTTGTTTAGACATACATATTTATATATCATTTATTTGCATTAACATTGTTTCAATATAAATCAGTCTGTTTTTGTATGTATTTCATGATATGTATAAAAAAGAAGATGTGGTATGATTGCCAATGAGACAACTATCCACAAAAGACCAAAATGACACAGACATTAACAACTATAGGTCACCATACGGCCGTCAACAATGAGCAAAGCCCATACCGCATAGTCAGATATAATAGGCCCCGATAAGACAATGTAAAACAATTCAAACGAGAAAACTAACGGCCTTATTTATGTAAAAAAATGAACGAAAAACAAATATGTAACACATAAACAAACGACAACCACTGAATTACAGGCTCCTGACTTGAGACAGGCACATACATAAATAATGTGGTGGGGGTAAACATGTTAGCGGGATCTCAACCCTCCCCCTAACCTGGGACAGTGGTATAACAGTACAACATAAGAACGAACTATAAAAATCAGTTGAAAAAGGCTTAACTCATCAGATGGACAAAAATACAAGTAGAGTTGTATGAGTAGTCTTTTTTATGTGGTTATTTATTTGAGATGTATTGCATGACATGCGTTTTGTAATGACTATCAGCATGATATATCTTTAACTTTACTTTAAAGACTTTTCATATTTTCATCATGTGAACAATTTTGGGTGTATCTCCTCCAAATTCTAATGAAGATCTTGAAAATTATGACTATATACAAATATAGTCCTTTATATTTTAAATGTGTAACTGTTCCATGATGCAAACCTAGATAAACTGCTATTAAGAATTGAAAATGGCCGACAACCACATGTGAAAGCATATTAGCCATAAAATATCTTCAAGGTATTAATTGCGTTCGAAGTATAGTGTTTGTTCCAAATCAAGACAATGACAGTAAATTTCCATTGCTTCAACTTAGTTTATTTTTGCCAATTGAATTTGGAGAATGGAAATGAGTTTGACATATTGAATAGATATATTATTTTCAAATGATGAATGATTACCAAACAAAATAGTGACGTTTACCCTCAAAATTATTACTTTTCAATGATTTTTCATGTTTTTATGAATTTTTAGTTCAAAATATTTAATTTGTAGAAAGTAAAATACATGACATGGTTGGTTTTGATGTACAAAATATATTGCAATTATTTTGTGCTTTTGATATATCCAGATTTCAACCGGCAGCTGACATCTTTTAAAATTGTAGAATTTATCCTATTTTTGTTTAACATGGCTAAAAAAGAAATACAGACAAACAATTGTACACAAAACATAAGAAAAAAATAACATTGTTTCTTCTAACTTTTCATTGTTGTTACTATACTATGGACATCTTTTAAGTATACCTTTAACTTATTTGTTTAAAAAGAACATAGTCAAAAGGGTTGCATAGACCTTCTATGATTCATCAATTTATAAGCAAGTATTACAATATATTCAAATTTGTGGCAAGAAGAGCGTAGTTTAATTCAACTAGAATTGTTTATTTTTAAAGAGATTATTGACAGATTATATATATTAAATTGTATTATATTTTTTCAGCAGGAAGAGATTGTTCTAAAACAAGTTTCCTGGAAACCGAATCTTCACCAAAATTCATTACTAGTCCAAAATTTCCAATGAACTACCAAGAGTAAGTTTTATTATAGTTTGTTTATCAATTAATAACAGGCATCATATTTAAAATATTCTTTTCCCTTTTCGCGTTTATGGCACAAGAGTATACCTTTTTGGTTCTGCCAAATCCATACGAGTTTTGTTAAACATGAAGACACAGCTTAAAAAAAACGTTCACATTGATTATTATTGCAATTTCTCAAAATGAGTAAACCTAGCTATATATCATTAACAATTCACACTTTTATCTGATAATATAAACAATGTATGAAAAATCATTTCAAATGTAACCTATATTTGTCAAATAGTTTGAACTTTGTGTCATCTTTCAAAGAGCATATTTCTGCATCTCCAATGTAATTTATTGAAGGAATATGATTCAGACAATTCGAGGTACAACACAACTGAAATAAAAATTAAGGATTTTTCCTACCGTATGTGATATCAGTTGAATGGAATTTGATGTGACTGTCATACAAGTGAGAGATTCAGCTATCTATAAAACAAGGTTCAATCCACCACTTTCTATATAAGAAAAACCTGTACCAAGTCAGGAATATTACAGTTATTATCCATTCGTTTGATGTGTTTTATCTTTTGATTTTGCCAACTGATCAGTGACTTTCCGTTTTGAATTCCTCAAAGTTTAGTATTTTTGTGATTGATATTAAAAAAATAATGGTATGTGTTGTATTTGATTAATCTTTTTACTTCACAGCACAGCTCACTTGTCTTGAACCTTGACTCCACTTTCGTAAAGTAAATGGTAGTCAAGATAGTGTTCTATACGGGTGTTTTTTTTTCAATTCAGTAATCCTTTATTTATTGTTTTGAATTTTTGATAACATATTGTATTATTTGTTTCGGACTCCTGTTTTGTGTGTTTTCATTGAAATCGTAACTGCAATATTGTCTTGTTCTAAAGAACGTAAATGTTAGAAAAAACACGACGTTTTGTGACATTTTGACTAGAAACAAACAAACACATCGTGTTTATTTTCTTTTTAATATCTTCCCTTGAAACTTCTACATATTTTTTTCATACACAAAGAAACATCTTTTCACGTTGAAATACATTTTCTTGTCTAACTAAAAACAAAACGCAAATGCATATTGCTATATACATTAGACACTTAAAAAATACGGCGAAAACGTCAAAAAACGGCAAGTGTGACATTTCAACGTATTTAAGGTGGTATGGGAGTCTAAAATAAAAATGATAGAATTTGTTCATACTTTGCCAAAACGTTGTATCAATTGATACATGTTGAAAAATATAATAAAAATGATAGGTCACCGCGCATTTTCTCAAGCTACAGGACGGGACAAAATGACACATTTTGTATTGATTATACAGGAAAAAATACCATTTTGTGATCAGAAACTAAACAAAATGATAGAATTGTTAAATACTTCAGGAAAAGATAGCTTTCAGACACTGCTTTGAGAATATCAAAAGAAAAGATAGGGTCACCGTACGTTTTTTCCGGCTAAAATACAAAATAGGAAAATTCCATACAGAATCCTTCAGAAAATGCACTTTTTTAGAGTTACCTCCCCTTTAAATGCCAATTGTATTTAAAAATAAAAACAACCAAAAATAATTAACATTTGCAAAAATATCAATATTTAGAAGTTATATTCTTATAAATTGGTACTTTTAAATGAAAATGTACATTAAACATCTGCATTCCTGCATCAAATTTTGCTAACTTGATGGAAAATCTGGACCTTTGATTCTCTGTTTTTTACCATCCAAGATGGAGGAAGACACCCATACCACCTTAATAAAATAAAGAATAAAGGACATAAGTTAAACAATATATTATGATGGAAAACATAGAAAACTTTATATTTATTGTATAATTTTGACACAGGTATATGTAAATTGTGATAAGTGTCTGCAGCATTCGTTCGGAAGATCTCTTTGTAAAATGAGAGAGAAATGTTTTGTGAGAGAAATAAAAAAAATCAAATGATCGCATATTCTGCGACGATCTTTTTAAATATTGTAACAACACTATTTTATGGCTTGTCATGTACGGAATAAAATGATATATTATATTATATTTATTTTTACATCGCTCTCACCTTCTCCCCTGTCCATATTTTTAAGCATTTTTCGGTTTTTCCAGAAAACAAAATGAACTTCTCATCCTTGTCAAGCAATTGCATTTTTTTTTCAGTTTAAGTTTAACATGTTTAATTAAAGACGGGAATAACATTAAAATAATACTGGTCATATATTGCGGTGTTACTTGTACACAAGCGCTAAATCAGTGCTATTAGTGATTATAAACGAGTTATAAAATGAAACATTTATTGATTTTCAGACATATTCCATTTCTACATTTAATTATGCACATTTTTATATATGCATTCATAAAGTTATCAATTCCGAAACATCGCTCAAATGCAATAAAGGCTAACAGGAAACCAAAATGCATAATATAATCAACACCGTACGCGACGTCTCAATGAACAGATAAGCAAACATAGCAGTACTAAAAGTAATTTTTATGTTATTCCATATTAGTCCGGTAAGCACATGTGTTAGGAGAATATAGACTATAAATCAAATAAAGGTTAAAAGGAAATAATTTAAGATAAATAGGGTCACCTCGATTTTACATCCCATTCAAGATAAAAGGTAGAAGTAAATTTATTTGCTGCTGCCCTGTTAATTACAAAACAAAAATGAAATAGTGAGAAATGAGGGTGGGCTATTGTTGAAGAAATCGCAAGAAATTTGAAGGATGGAACGAGCAATGTTTTCTGCTAAAAATTAAGCAAGGGGTGTTTTTTATTCATACTTTTTCGAATATTTCGGAATAATAGAGTACCCTTAATAAAATATATGCAGTTTTATTCACAACAAGAGGTGTTGAAAATACAGAATTGTTTGAGAGTTTTACCAAATAATTTTTATAATGCAATCATAGACATATTGTCGCCTATATAAATCATTACTTCATTTTAACCTTAATGCTAGTATCTCACTGTAAAATCACAAGTTATACTCAATTTATAGAGATGAATTATAGAGTATTTTAAAAGTATAACTTTTGAGTCTTTCTTTTTCAGGGATACCGAATGCTCATGGAATATATCTTCTACGGACAATTCAGTCATAGTAATATCCGTGGTGTATATGGATGTTGAAATAAAAAGTTCTGACTCTTGTTATGATTATCTCCTAATCGGTGGTAAATACTTTATATATAATATATACTTAAGTTATGCATGACAGCACTGACATATATTTCAGGCTTTGAAATGTATTGAGATCGGCGCGTGTTGGTTTGATATTTCTGATTTTATAGATAATTGTCCGTGAAAGTAAGTATTGAAAGTTTATAATTGAAACTTAAACCTCTTTCATATTTATTTTGATTATTCTTGCCATTCATTCACTCTTAAAGTTTTTATTTAATACACGTATTCAAACCAGGTTTAATCCACCATTTACTAAATAAGAAAATGCCTGTACCAAGTTAGGAAAAGGTCCGTTGTTATCCGTTCGTTTGATGTGATTGATCTTTTTATTTTGACATTTGCTTATGGACTTTCGTTCAGAATTTTAATTATTTTACTTTTTAATATTAACGAAATACAATTTCTCATTTGTATACTCTTGCCACGAATCGATTTTGATATTTAATAGTATCATAGTACCTAATATTGATAATTGGTCTGTTTATAATTGTGAACTTGATAATCAGTTGTCAATTTTTAATATGTTTTAAACAGGTCCAAACAACTACCATATTTGGAAAAGAGATCGCAAAGATCAATTGGCTATCTGTTTTTATCCATTTGTGATCCAATCAAAGCATAGAAATTAACGGCATTACTATTAAAAGCACACCTGCAAAGATTCGTTAATTTTCCACAAGGATAACATTTTCTGAAGCAAAGTTTACTTTCTAGTTAGAAAATATTATAAAGTCTTACATTTAAAAACATGTATACTTTTTTTCGCGATGATGTCAAAATATTAAAATTAGATGATGTCGGCATAATGAAACATCTAAAGTCCTTTATTTGAAAAAGTAATATTCAAAAGAATAAGTTTATCCCTTGTGTTCTTGATCTGTCAAATTTGTATTGATTTCTTCATAAGCAAGTTTGACTCATTACAGATTCTGGCCAACTTTGTGCAGAGAAAGAATGGTACGATGAGTCATTATATGAATACAATGACTCTGTTTCAATCAAATTTAAAAGTGACGATCAAGTAAATAAAGGGGGATTTGTGCTCTCGTATATGATGTTAACAAAAGAACCAAAAACCACAGAAAATATTGGAGAACAAAACACATCAACGCAACCAGTAAGTACATCGTTCTTGCTTACAACAATTATAAGCCATGAAACGTCATCTGATTCGTCTTTATCATCTACACAATCATTTAATTCATCGTTGACATCAACAAAATTAACTGAAACACAAACAACGGACAATGATATTTCATCGACGCAAACAGCAAGCACTTCATCGCTGTCTATAACAACCTCATCACAAATCATTGACGCTGCTGAATCATCAACGAATTTGGAAAATACATCTTCACTTTTTACAACTATAACTGAACATCCATCTACAATCGATACTACAGATCAATCAACTTCAACAAAAGATTTAACTTCATCGTTATTTTCTACAACTCTTAAAGAATCACAGAGCTCAGATATTATTTTTTCTTCAACACCGACAGAAAGCCCAACTTTGCTGTCAATAACTCAAACTACTGACACTAACGATTCATCGACGTGGTCCCAAAGTACAACCATAGCCTCTCCAACGACAATCGATATTGTGACTGCTGAAACCTCGCCAATATCTTCTACTATCGCATTGGAAACAACTGAAGATATAAAACAGCCAACTACAAGTTCAACTGCACAGGAAGTGGAAAGTAAGATTTTATTTAAATTATAATAAAGTTTTTCCCAACAGGCTTTATGTTTTGTTTTGTTTTACATTGCGTGAATTTACATCAATTAACTCGATGAAATTATATAAGTAGTAGTATGAAAGGAAGTAAGGGGCATACATCGATTCGACGCAGAAAAAAATATAGATAAGGAGACAAGTTGACGAAAATATAATGCAAACAACTAAATAAACGTGAAAATGTTGTGACACATATGTATTTAACTGATTCGTGTTGATCCAAAATAACTGAATTTATATTTATCCCAAATATGATAGATACAATAACTGAACAGCAATATAATAATATGGGTTTTTTTTATAATTAAACCACAAGAAAGATTTAAAGAATATAAAACTACTATTGTAAAAACCTATATGACAGTATATTTCACATAATGTTCGATGTACCAAATTTTATATTTGTTTTTTTTTCAATCTTAAGATAAAACTTTAGTTGACTGAGGAATTGTATTTACTATTCGTATAGATAAGGTCTAGCAAAATTAAAGCTTTGAAATTTGGAGTTATCTCACTTTGAATATTGAAGTTGCATTCCTAAACTAAATGTTGAAAGTATGACCATCTTTAACTAACGGTCTGTGTAGAAGTAAAAGAGACCAACATTTCTGTTAACTTTCCATTTGATACAGCATTAGTGCAGAAACTGCACTTAGATAAATTTTACTATATGTCAATGACAGTGCAGAAATGTATAAAACTACAAAAGTAAAGATTTGTTCTGAACAAAAGGATTTAGCTATTGTGTCGTAAAATAAATTAGTACTACGATTTGACTTATCAACTGAAGTGGTTTTATGTATATCAGCCCTAGGTTTTTTTTCAATAAAGACTATATGGGTATAGAGTTGTCTTGTAAAAAGAAGCTAATAGTTCATATATGAAATGATCTACAAAACATTGTTGACAGTAACGGAATTTGTGTGTAAAAGCTGTAACCATTAAAATATGATATCGACAATCTGTCGCAGAAAAAAACAATCGTCTGCGTTTCCGGACTGGTTAACAAATAGGAATTCTTAGTCATAAGCAACACCCGTGGTGCCAAAGTTGAATAGAAACTACTTATCAACCCTCAACGTATGAATTGGCCCCATATTTTGTTTAGTCCAGTGAGTAATATTGTTTTGACTTTTGGTTGTTTGTTTTTTATTCTGTCAGTCATGCTGATGTCTGTTTTTCTTGAATCTAAAACACACTCGCATACATCGTTCACTATACAAATTTATGATCATACCCCTGTTGTAGTATTTCGACCATGTCCTATAATGAATCTAGTTTGCAAACTGCAATTGGAAATATTAGACATTTTACAGTGTAGAAATTTCTGGCAAGTTAAGGCACTATATTATGTTTTAATCTTTTTACAGACAAAAGCCCGGTGTCATCAGCGGCAACGGCTGGAATTATTACAACCGCAATTATAGGAGTAGCAGGTCTTGGGGTATTGCTTGCTGTAATTGCTTATTTGATGGTGAAGAATATAGGAGAACATCATGACACATCTACCAAACAAACAAAGACTAACAATACACGTGTTCCCGATAACACGACTCCATCTTGGATAACTTTAATTAATTCGATGAAAAAACCCGGATGTGACCCAGTATTTTTAAACATTGAAAATACTTGAGACATAATTATATAATGATATTCTTTTTAAAAAAGATTGAAATACTGAGATTGGTTTGTAATTGAAAAATATCAAAATCATAAAGTATGTATTAAATCAGTTCATAAACATAAACTCTATTTCATTTGTCATGAAAACAATATTTGAAATAAATGTTTTATATATTTTTTTCCCTTTAAATTATTTTAACTTCTGATAAATGCTTTACTTTATTAGTATATACAATAATGATCAATGTTGTCTTGTCTAAATTTAAGTTTCATACTATTTTGTAGCCCCTTGTGAAAATTAAAAAATCGCTAAATGGAAATTAGCAGAATCACTGGAAACAAGTTAAACGAGAGTTTTTTCCATAACAAAAATACGTACTACGGAAGAGGTTGCATAAATGAACCTAAAAAACCGTATTACATAAAATGACTTAAAATTGATATGCCAGTGCATATTACTTTTTATAGCTAATTACCAAATTTTTAATTTTTTAATTTCCTATAAATTAGCAAATTACCAAATTTTTTAAATTCCATAGTATTTATATGTTGCAATTTTCAAATACAAACTTGTTCATTCTGTTGTCCTATCAAAGGAAGATAAACAATTTCACAAATCAACTTATATAATTGCTTAAATCCACTTTTCATGAGCTTTGATGAATAGCTGTCTTATTGGCAATCATATCTCATTTCCTTATTTTTATATAGTATTGGCATGTATTAGATTTTATACCGATTTCAAATGTTTGATTTCGATCATCCCTGAGGACATTCATTGTTGAAACGCTCACCTGGTGAAGAAAAAGAAGAGAACTGTCAATGTTACTATCAATATAACATGAAAAGATAAATAATTGTCCTTTGTCAAACTACCAAATTGTTTCAAATTGTTTACTATAATTTACTCATTTATTTTTTGTATTACAAAAAAAAACACTTAAAAAAATCAAGGGTTGTTTTAGATGATGTGATTATATATATCAAGTATCATATATACCACGAGGCAGCGTTTGGCTTTGAAGAATGACACATTTACTGTAATTGCAACTGTAGTTATATTTTGTTTTGCTATACATTTTGTCCTTTTTGGATTTATAAGCTCTATATTATTTTTATAAACTTTTCTTTTCAAATTATTTTGGTCTCGAGCATCACTGAAGATACATTTCTTGTAGGAAAGTGCTTCTGGTGCAGAAATAATTGGTACCGTTAATGTTAAAAATACAAAATGCAATGGAACGTTTTGAATTGAAATGGATTCAATGTCTTGTGTGCCATTATATACATATACACATATTACATTGGTATATCGGATTAGATATAACACTTTGATAATTTTGCTCCATGTAAAAATACAGAAATGATAACTCCCCAACTCTCAATATATGATACGGTTATGTATTAGCAAAAATAAGCTCCGATTTCACAATCCTTTTATCAATATTGGTTCAGGTATGTGATATCGTAAATATATAAACAAACAAAACTAATTCCAAATGAAAATTCATCTGACGGGACATATTGATCAATGTTCTTCATGGTCATTTGTAATGAAAAACAGAAACTTAGTATTGATATACGATATACGTACATTATTACGGTCAATAAAAAAGGTAGGGCCAGGTTTCCGTAAATGTTTTTCAGCTAATATGGTCAAAATCAGATTTGTTTAATCCTGGTGGCATTTGAATATTAAAGATTCAACAGATTTTAAAAAGCGAGTATTTTACATAAAAATGCAGTTTTTGCAGACTGTTTTTATACAATATTGTAATTTTTAAGTTTTGATAAGGAGGTGTAACGATTGAGTCAACTTTCCACCTCAGTTCAAATGAAGTTGATATAAGCAACTATAGTCTTCAATTTGGGGGCAAACCCCATACTACAAAGACGGGCACATCAAGCAAGCACGAAAAATATGAAAAAAATATTTATCGACAGGTAGTTCAAAGCCAATAAAAATAAATACAAAGATTATGTGTCTAAAACTAAAATATCATCATAACTCATCCAATATGCAATTGATTTAGTGTAAAGATGTCACAACCAGTCAGATAAAATCATGTCCGTGTGCAATGACAATTTACAGGTACATGTATCGACAGATTGAAGAAACATGAATGTGCATATATATATATTATATAAAACAATAATATTAAGGTTGGTGTTATCAACTAAAAAACGAACTTTTAATTTTAATTACCTCTTGATTTTTAAAGATACAAACTACTCATCTCAGACATAACGCCTGTGTTTGATACATATGGTTTTGGTGACAAATTTTGACAGCAATCATTCCCATGATCCACTATGTAAAAAGGTAAAAGTCACAAAGAATTAATTCATATTTTGAAAATGTCGGATTAAAGTGACACAATGAAAGTTCTGGAGACTTACGTGTATTATAAAAGTTTTCAGTTTATGAATTATGTAATTGTGAACAAACTAGTTTAACAATTCCCAATGCAAGAGGGCCTGGTTTAGAGGTCTTTAATATCTGTATTGTTAAAATACTAAGGCATTATTTCTCTTAAGAAATACACTTATAAAATAAGATTCTAATAAACACGAGTTTGCTATCAAATTTTACTGTAATAAGACGCTTGTGGTATTCTGTACATTGTTTGACGTGTGGAATATATTTTATTACCTAATTCTTTTATTTTCGACAGTTATTCTTTTGCAACCATTTGTTCTCGGTTGTTTATATGTTTTTGCGTATATTTTTTTTATTCCTACTTATTTTTTCTTTTCTGTAATCCCCATCCAGACCCGCATCCAAAGTTGACATTGACGTTTTGTCTACTCTAGATCTGTCAGGCCAATTTAGTATACAAACTATGTATTTCTTTGTGTAATCTCTAGCGGATAATATTCGGTTATTCAAGAAATTTCTCAGGTATAATTTTCATGATTCCTAATATAAGAATATAAAGAACACAGAGAATTAATTCAAATGCTGAAACATGTCTGATTTGAGTAGTACGTTGAAATATCTTGAGACTGAAATGTTGCATAATTCACAGAAAAATGAATTTAACAATAAAGCAATGACATGAATTTGATTAGTTTTAACCTTATTTGATATTCTAAAATCAAGTTTCATTTGCACTTAAATTTTTATTACTGCTACTTAACTGGGGCGGTTACGTCGTGGGTGGATTGTCATTTCTAGTCAGAAATATGACAATTGTTTTCCATTTGTTAGATGTATTTGAGCTTTCGATTTTTCCGTTGATAAGGGGCTTTCCTTCTGATTTTATTTTTATTAGAGGTGAGCTTTGTAGATCGATTATTTTATGCTTATACTCTTCTAGAGTACCTGGTATAATCCTCGGCTTTTGGTTGCGTTCGTGTTGATCCGTCTTTTATTTTCTATGTTATGTTTTGTATTTGGAATTTGTATTTTTATCCGTTTCTGTTTTTTTAGTACCATTGTCAGCTTGTTTTCGACTAATGAGTTTGAATATCCCTTTTGCATCTTTAATCTCTTTTATAGTGCTGTTGGTTCAAGTTTCACTGTCTCATATACAAAGTTTGGTTGTTCATGCAGTTTGTTCACAAGTTAGTAAATGTTTAAGATTCATGGAAATGAAATCAACTTAGAAATAACAAACTATACATAAACACATTTACATATTTCTCATATGTATTATTAAAGTTAATTTTGATTTACAAACATTTTGCTTTTAAAAAAGAAA
The DNA here is from genome assembly GCF_963676685.1 of Mytilus edulis. NCBI lineage: Eukaryota > Metazoa > Mollusca > Bivalvia > Mytilida > Mytilidae > Mytilus > Mytilus edulis. The sequence goes on along the minus strand of NC_092345.1, from coordinate 34,308,824 downwards.
ATCTCTTGTTGATGTATACATAAACAAATTTACAAATTTCCTTATGTATTTTACTTAATTTTAATATACAAACATTTTGCTTTCATCTTTCAAAAAGAATATCGCTTCGCTCTAGACTAGCTCTGAGTCTATTAATTTGAATTGGTTAGTTTCATTTTGATTAATCATAATCAATTCGGGCACCTGTCGATCAATAGGTAGTCAAAACATTTACAAATTGCTAAAATCAGATAAAAATGTATCATTTACTTATCGAATCGATGGAAGTGCCAATTACAAAAGGTCCCATTAGAAAATCATTCCTATTTACATGTTTGTTGACATTTTATTAGTTTTTAAGCCATTTAACGACCCACAATTAGCGCATGTTGTTTAAAACCTCATTAATCAGTTAGAAAATTCTAAAATCTATTTTCAAACACGAAATAGCGATGACTATTGTAATATGCAATTTAAGTGATTTTATTTGCTAATGTAATGAAAATATTTAAATAAATACCATTTCTCAAAACCGGATGTAGCGGAATGCTCCGTTAGATCTGCTGCATTGATTTTCCCGCCGAGTGGGTTTGATTCTTGATATATAAACTACCTATGAGAATGTTGCCATACTAATCTGTGCTTGCATTGAAACAAACCACCTGACCATAAAGGTAAGAGGACATTTTTTATTTCTTTTTTTTTCAGCTGCAATATAAAAACTTTTGGGCACAGCTAAAGAATCCAAAATTTGTTTCTTATGTTGTCTAAATGTTCACGTTCCAAAAAGTGAATCGTTAATAGAGTATATATTTTTTTCTTTAAATTTTGACATATTTAGCGGGGATGCACTAATGAGACAGCAACTATATAATTTTTTTTTAACAAAGAAGAAGATCCCAAGAGAGCAACATATCTTGCCTTTATTTCATCAACTTTTCATTGTTACTTCTTTTTTTGATAAATGCGGAAGCCATATTTTTTTAGTGAAAGTTTCAATTTTTGTTAAGTTAAGTTATCTCAGATTTTTACCATGTCTTATTCAAATGCATTGAAATAATTTGTTTTGACTCTTTTCTGGACCAAGAAAAAGTATTCACTACAGGCTTTTGCAAGCAAACTGATTTGTATATTGTTTCGCTATAAAGTAGAGAAATATAGTGAACCCTTCCTTTTTTCGATTAACAGTGTCAAATGGTTTTGCAAAATACCGTGCCAATAATTTACAAGGTCTGTTTTGTCTTGTCATTCCCCTTCAGTACAATTATTGCAGCAGGAAATAACTTGAAGCAGATTTAGATTGGTAATACAATATAAGTTGTTAATTTCACGCTTCTTGATATTTGTGTGAATTTGATTGTAACTCAATTTCCGAAATCATATAAATACGATTCTCTAAATTTGAAATCTGTAATATGTTGTGTCTAACGAACAATTCGAAAATAAAAAAAATGTAAACAACAAATTGTAATTTCATGCATCTGAAGCGCTTTTTTCTTAAATTTCCCTCATCATGAACACCCCAAGCCAATTATTTGAAAGCCGAGGATGTACAGTAAATATGCCTCTGCTGGTGGACTATTAGTCCCCGAGGGTATCACCAGCCCAGTAGCCAGTACTTCGGTACTGGCATGAAAATACGGATTTTTTGTGTTATTTAAATTTGGTGTTACAAAATATTCGAAATTATTATAAATTCAGGAATGTATCTCCCTCATGCAAAGCTCTGATTCCTTTCACGAATTTGACTATACTTTTTGGACCTTTTGGATTATAGCTCTTCATCTTTTATATAAGCTTTGGATTTCAAATATTTTCGCCACGAGCATCACTGAAGAGACATATTTTGTCGAAATGCGCATCTGGTGCAACAAAATTGGTACCGTTGATTTTATAACAGTTGAAAACATCAATTAGGACCAATGTCACTTTCAGTTACAATTGTCAACGAAAAACTCTTTTGTTTGGAAATAAATGTATATGTAGTTTATGATGTTTATATTACATTTACAATTAAAGCAGTTGTCTAGAAGTCTTTATTTGACAATTTTGATTCCTTTATACTTCTCTTTGAAAACTGATTTTCTAACTTTGATTGCTTGCACTTACAATTTTGCGAGTGTTTGAATACAAAAGCTAGTATTTGTTATCATTTACACTCGCGATATTTCCAGTATTTAAAATGTTCGATTTTTTTAATGAACCTCGAAATAGCTTTCGTTCATGTGTTTTTAAAGAATTATAAAATTGATAATGGAAATTGCGAATATTTGAAAGGGACAACAACCCGACATAGCTTTCGTTCATGTGTTTTTAAAGAATTATAAAATTGATAATGGAAATTGCGAATATTTGAAAGGGACAACAACCCGACAGATAACAGCAGAAGGCCACCAATTGGTCTTCAACGCAGCGACAAAATCCCGTACCCAGAGGTGGTCCTCAGTTGACCCCAAAATAAAAATGTGTACTAGTTCAGTGAAAAGTTACGTCATACAAAACTCCAAAACATATAAATGAACTAAAATTATAAAACATACAAGACTAACAAATGCCAGAGGCTCCTGAATTGAGACAGACGCAAAAATTCGGTAGGATTAAACATGTTTTGTGAGAACTCAACCCTCCCTTATGTTAAAAGTAATTGAGTACAGTTGACAAATTAGAAAAGTCAATAGAAATTCAAATATATAATGTTTATCGACGGGTAAGAACTATTTGTATTTATACATAAAAGCATGCAAACGAGACTTATTTTGTATAAAATAAGGATATGATTGCCAACTGTCCACCTGAGAAGAATTGACTTCAACAATGAGTAATGCCCATACCGAATAGAAAAGCTCCAAAAAGGATCCAGAATGACAAAATAATAATCAATTCAAACCAAAGAGAAAACCAACGGTCCCATTTATATACGAATCATCTAACGAATAACAAATGTATTATAGAAAATCTCTAAAATTATCCGTCCGCTATAAAACAAAATAAAGACTTATAGCTTTCAAAAATAAACATGTGTATTAACAATACATATCAAGATCTAAATACCACTTGTCTGGATATTAATAAACCATTAATTTGATTTAACGGACTTTCAATGTGTGTCGTAAACACCAAATTTAAAGGATAAAACATAAAGATATGACTAAAGTTTGTAAGCACTCTAAACTCTTGTTTTTACGTGCACACATAAAATCGTTTAACAGATTATCTAGTAAAAAAAATTGACCGTGCAATTTTTATCCGCTGATAAAACAATTTTGTTCATGCTTCACCTTGATAATTAATAATCTGTGAAAGGATCAGCATAATATTTCACGGAATGATTTTCATAACTCATTAAAGGCAATCGGGAACTAAGAGAAATCGATGGTAAACCTTTTTTTCATAGCTAATCCTGTAAGAACCCAACAATTTTATTTTTGCACAATATAAAAGATTTTGTTCAAATTTTAAAATAAATTTAAAATCATTTTTTTTAAATATGCACATTCACAAAATGTGTGAAAGTTGTTAATCGTGCAAGTTATCTTTTATTTGTTTTCGCTTTCTTGCTTATTATTTTTATTAGCATCCTCCTTTTTAAGTTTAAATTTGTACAATAATCTCCATATTCTAGGCTTTCTTGTGCCATCTGACCTGTCTTTGAAATTTCAAGTAAAATCAGTAAATGTGTAAAGTTGCATTAAAGCATAATTATTATTTATCACCGAATTACACTAATGACATCTTAAAACAGAAAAAAAATATATCTAAATATTGTAAAAAAGTAGAATTTATTACAGAATTGAATGCTGTTTTTTTTTTCTTTCTAATTTATGCGAAATTAAGTGATTATCATATTTTTCATCAAAGCGCAGAACAATACAGTATTGTGTTAAACAGATTTTCGAAAAAAATATGTTTTAAATTCGTATGTAAAACTTTTAACACAATCTTCGGCAGAAATTATCTGGTGAGACGAAAGCGGTATTAAACAAAGTGAAATCAATTTGTATACGTCATATAACAGAAATTGCCAAATGAAGATGTCGATTTTTAAGTAGATAGCTCATTAAATATCTAACAAATTTCAATCATTATTATACAACAATGTGCATGTTAAAATTATAAGAGGAAAAATGAATTAAAAAAAGACAGCTAATGACTTGAAGATACTGACGATGGTTTTATAAATTAATGGTTTCACTTAAATTGTCACAACTGAAGAGACAACTGTAGCGACAAAATCAAACATGCACTTTATCTATTATCAATGGCATCGGCATATACAATAAAAACATGCATTGATAACAGCATACAGGTATCGACAAATATAAAGCATACTCTAAACAAATCAGCAACGGTATCGACAAATAAAAACATCTACGGATTACACCAACAACGGTATCGGGATATACAAATATGGACTGATTACAGGAACAACGGTATCAAGATATAAAAACAGACGCTGAACACAGCAACAATTACATTTGCAAATACAAAACATGCCCCAAATACAGCAAAAAAGAGTACTGGCAAATTCAACACATGCACTGATTATGGACAGCATCAACGGTATCAGTAAATATACCGTTGAAATAAAATGGATTGAATACAGAAACAATGGTATAGGCAAATGCAAAACATGCACTTAATACAGCAACAACGGTATCGGCAAATACCAACATGCACTGAATGTGTTTACAACGGTATCGGCACATACCAACATGCACTGAATGCAATTTCAACGATATCGGCAGATACCAACATGTATTGAATACAGCGATAATGATATTTACAAATATGCAAAATTCAGTGTATTCTTCTTTAATGTGTATTTGATATAAATGTGCGAAACAATATTATCAAGAAAAGAAACCGACTAAATAATAGCAAAACAATTTACGAAAACCAAATATGACAGATATTAATTGACAAACATGCAAAACATGTAGAGGGTTTAAACATATCAACTCTTATCTAACATGGTACTGTGGTGTAATAGAAAAACGTTACACCAAACTGTAAAAATCAGTAGCGATTGGCTTAACTCAAAAGATCGAACGAAACTGTGTTCCCATTACAAATATGATAACATCGTTTCCATAAATGTTGTGTGTTCCAGTAGAAAATGTACATTACGTAGCAAAAACATCAATACTATGCAATACAGAATATAATTATGTGTGCTTGTGTTTGAGATGAGGTGGTCGAAAATAAGATATTTTTTTATGATTTGATATGAAAAAAATAATTATTTAAAATTTGTTTTAAATTTCTTGTAAAATGAATAGAGGAATAAATTGATTGCTCAGCAAAAATGTTTAAGAGTAGTCTAAAAAGTAATAGCGGTTTAAAAAAAAGAGAACTGTGTAAGCGAAAATGTATTTTATATTGATACTGACCTAATCAATTCAGTAGAGCCTAAAAAGTAACAGGTATATATATGCACAGCTGTATACCTTTATAAAAGAAGAGACATCACCCTTTTGTGCACGACTTTGCTGCATTGGTACGTGCATGTGGCGTTATTGGCTATTTTTTAATATTATGCCCTCTTCTTATTCTAAAAAATGTAAGGCAGGAGGATAAAAGGAAAAAATAACAAATTGTCGATAGTACACAATACTAAGAAATAATGATTACATGTTAAATGATCATCACTAACTTCATCACGAGCAATCAACTATCAAAATCTATCTATAAATGATTGCTCGATATGGTACAGAAATAATCGATGCACCAAAATTAACAAAGACGGATAACATTTCAGCAAAAGGTTAAAAATCTATGAATTAGGACATTATTGCAACTATTAGAAACACTATAAGGTCAACAGCTATTTATTTGTGTCGGTTCCTCAATCTATTCACTAGTGGGAAAATATAAGACAATATTTCACAGCATAATTTGCCGGAAATATGAAACCTTATCGCTTTATCTGTATCGGAATTAGCTATTAAAGGAATAACGGCGTAATTACAGTTATAACCAATTCTACTTGTACAGAATATATAACCAGCAAACTATGCATAATCGGCAGATTATTTTCATTTAACGTTCAATTTGTGGTTCTCAAAATGAAACACGGTTGAATATATTCTACGCAGTAATTGCAATGTCAAACTCCCATTAAAATTCAAGCAATTCTATTTCATGTTAAGTTTAAATTTTGTGTTATAGATTATCATGAAAAAGACTGAATAGAACAATGTACAAAGAAGTGCCTATATATTTTTTGTGTATGTACATTTTGTACATGTACACATTTGACCTGGGATGATTATATGGAATGAATAATTTCGATATTTTAATAAGACAAACATTTTCAAAAAGTTAATCTTAAAATGTATGATAACTATATAATTTATGTTCAAAAACTCCATATGGGTTCGGGACATTGAGCATTGAGCATTTTAAACAATATGCAATATAACATCATCCGCACAAACAGCAAATTATGAAACTGTGTGGATCACTTCTACCAGTAGTTATACGTTAACTTAACTTAGTAATAATGTATGTTTCACGTCATCTGAAACCTTCATTTAAGAATTGAAAGCTTCTGTTTGTAAATTTATTGGGATGTTAAAGCGTTTATCGAAGTACACTTTGTATGAAGCGCTAAGACGCATCACTAAATATGGTCGAATGGTCAACCCTATGAAATTACTAAAAGAAGCATTAAATCTTTATAATTACATTTCTCTGCAAGGATCATGCAAACATGATACCTATCAACTTTTTCTTTTATTTAATTGTGCACTTTATTTTTGGAAGCACGTGTCATCATGAACGTTACATTTCATTTTTAAATGATGGCTAATTTCAGAATGACGCGCTATTGATGTAACCCAATTAAAACAACGTATCATAATGAAACTTACATGTTATAATTTCAAAATGACATGTAACATTCATCATGCCAAGAGCTTCCACATTAAAGTGCACAGGTAAATAAAAGACGAACTTGACAGAAACCTTATTTTATGATCCTAGTAAAAATGTAACAATAAGTACTATTATTGAATGCTTCTTTTAGCAATTTTATTAGGTTGTAAAAGCTTTGATTGTGTGCACATGCACATTTTTAAAATGAAACGACTAACTGCTTCGGTCAACGTTTACACCCCAATGAATTTACAAAAAGAAGCATTCAATTCTTAAATGATTAAGAAATGCACTGTTGAACATATACTATAGGTTTCGACGTTTTCGTTTTAAAGGAAATATGGGTTATCTATTTTAGCCATCGGCACTTTTTATTTTTTAATACAATGTTTAATCACTCTAGAGCAAATGTCTAACTGACACTCAAGTCGGTACTTCGGGAATGTCAACAGATAAAATCTTATTTTAGTTATTAACAAACACGACACTTGTTGCTCGTTGCAATGTTTTTATACACCACAATAGCTTTTTATTGGATGATTCAATATTCTGGATTGAATAGCTTTACAAAATTGTTGAATAGTCCAATAAATCCATTCGATGTCTCAAATGTCCACTTAACTTTGTTGATTCAGTTCTTCAGCTGGTGTTTAAAAACAATTATATTACAATACCGTTTCATTTGATGAATCTTCAGTTGTCATATTGTATTTCTAGAAAAGCTTTTGACAAAACCGCCCCGAATGTTAATTAAACTAACGAGGATATTTTTTATTAGAATCTAGATTTAAACACAGATTAATGGGTATGTGTTTCTAATGTCCCTGTAGTAACCAATTATTATCACAAATCTCCATTAGTCCTGTTTGTTCTAACGTTTAATTTCAATTTCATAAATCAATTTTTTTTTAACAAATCATAGATAATTAATTAGTCGTGTGTGTCACATTTATGTAGATGTGTTTTTATGATAAATTATTTTATTGAAATAAAAACAAAAAAATCCCAGTAAAATTTAAATGTTCTTTGATGAAATTAAAAAAAAAACTTTTCATAAATTGACATGTTACAACTTCAAAAGTGTGTCACACATGGACCAGAGTTCTTTGGCTAAAAGCATAGCTTTGGAAAAGAATTGATTATTCATATGCAATACATGGGTTAAAACTATTCGAAAAAAGTTTGTCTTTTGATTTCAAAATAACTTTTTCATAACTACCTTGTTTTGTATGGTCCGCAGACAGTGATTGTAGAAAGATTTTTTTTTAATTATATCCGCTTTTTGTACGCCTTTGTTTTGCTTTTTATCATGTTGCACAGTTTTAAGTTCTTAAGTGTGCAATGTGTTTCAGACAACTTTTGTTTTTTGTTCTTTTGTTCTTTTGCGTTTTATTGTGCCAATCTCGTGTCTGTCTCGCTTTGTCTTATGTGTTTCGTTTAGACTTTAAGTATCTACCGCTCCATTTGAAATAACAAAATTTTATCAGAATTTAATTTATGACACTTGCGGATCATCCCACCTGTTTTCGGCAGGGTTCATGTTGCTCAGTCTTTAGTTTTTTCATGATGTGTTATCAATTTTTATTTTCGACTTACGAGTTTGAATGTCCCTTTGGTATCTTTCGCTTCTCTTTTGTGAGCGTGACTAAAAATAAGTGGAATCTCATCAAAAATATAGGAAGAAATTCTACGTATGTATATCCTTCTTAACGGAGGTTATTTTTTAAATTCATTAAATCTATTTTAGACAACAGACTCTTTGTGTCTAGAAATGACTTTTATAGACGTTTTCATGCTGAAAATGTGTTCACAGCGCGTAATTACGAATAGTAAAATCTTTTGATAAGACAATCATGTTAGACAAATTTATTTTCATAGTTTTCTAATACATCCTTGCTTTCAAATATTCGGCTTTGATCATTCATAATGATAAATGCAGAAAGTATCTTCAAGAGCATGCAATTTACATACTATTGTCTTATTTTTTTTATAATTAATGATCAATGTTTATAATGTTGTTCCTTCATTTTAAAATTCATTGAAAAGAAATTTAGATTGTGACAGGAATTAAAAGGCACCATCTCTACATTGTCACGATAATTTAATCACTGATTTATAAAGCAAGAGATTCTTAATGACAAAACTGAAATAATGTGTAACCATGCAAACATTATACAAGGACGAATCATCTAAAGTTAATATTCTGCTGCATAACGTATAATGTAAAGTTTAATAACCCGGTTTGTTGGTGGCGTCGTGTTGCTGAGTCATTTGTTTTCTATGTAGTGCTTTGGTGACTTCGTTTTGCCTATTTCACGTCCTTTATTGTGTCATGGTATTGTCTCTTTTTCTTTGGGTTACTTGCAATTTTTTTTAGAATCCCTTTGGTGTCGTCTACCCTTCTTTAATAATTCAATTTTGGATGTAACGCGTCTTCTGATTGGCTGACGTTATTTTGTTATGAGCCCATAGACATAATTTAGTCATGTGACCGTGACGTCATCAACGTTTTTTCATGATTTTCTACGGTTTAAAATGGAATTTAGAATTAAATTATAAGAAATGACTGTAATATTTTTTCTGTCTATTCGAAATAACATAAAAAATGTGGTGCACACTGTTAAATAACCCTTCTTTAATAACTATAAATGTAACAATCGAGAGTTTGGAATGCTGGTTCATTCATCAGAAGACGTCGATTATTTGAAATTGTATTAGACAAAATATAACTGGTTATCAGTATCCTAGATGCAACAAGTAATGTAACACAGGACTAAATCTGCTGTACATAATTGCAACAAAAAAATCCCAATGGTTTTAAATGATATTCCGGAACGCAGAATCTACCAAAATTGGTACTGATTTCGTGTCTACAAATGCCAAAGCATGTGCACGTCTGTGAAGGGGAACCACGTGCACTTTGGGAAAATGATCAATTATGAAAATTAATATTACTCTATTAGTGTGTCCCTGTTTTTAGGAAAATTATGAGCGGACGTCAAGCATCATATTTGATTTTGTATTCGCCGACCTAACACAGAGCTCTGTCAAATAAACCAATTTCTTTCGATCTGTTAGAAATATTCGATCTTCTAAATAGTAAATCCCCATTTGAAAAATTAAGACGCATTTAGAAAATCACAAATATACCGAACCCCAAGGACAATTCAAATCGAAAAGTCCCTTATCGAATGGCAAAATAAAAAGTTCAAACACATCAAACGAATGGATAACAACTGTCATATTCCTAACTTGGTACAAGCATTTTCTGATGTAGAAAATGGTGGATAAAAACCTGGCTTTATAGCTAGCTAAACATCTCACTTGTATGACAATAGCATACAATTCCATTATATTGACAACGATGTGTGAACAAAACAAACACAGTTAAAAGGTAAAAATGTTTTAAAAAAATTGAGGTACAGCCGTCAACACTGTGTACAATCTGAATCACTATAAAATCATAGACTGAAGTATGCAACAAAGAAACACAAAAATTGCGTAAATACAAAGCCCATTAGTAAAAAGGAAAGACAAGAGTACAAAAATTTACCATAGTACATTAACACAGTGATGGGGTTTATGAGTAAAGAGCCATGTCATATGTAACAAAGAAACACAAAAAGGCAAATACGCAAAGCACAATTATATCAAAAATGAAAAACAAGAATATAAAAATGTTACCATAGCACAATAACACAATGACGAGCTGTATAAGTAAAGAGCCACGTCAAATGGATATCACCAAAAACAGACTGAATAGTAAAAGTAATATTCATAAAGACAAATAAAAGAATACTATAACACGTTAAAACAACGTCAGTACCAAGACTCTGTACTTCAAGACCATCGTGTATAATTTGTGAACGTAATACGGAATATTTATAAACAAGGTCGTGGAACCTTCTGATGAACTTGCAAGCCCTTGAATAGCGAAAAAGTTGTGAAATATATATCCCATATGCAGGTGAATTTGGTATATTGCTACCAAAGGGGGGTTTGATGATTTCAAAATGAAAATCGTCTCGTTTGTCAAATTCAAGGTTTAAGTTTGAAAATGAGGCGGAGGAAGCCGTGTCTTTTGTTTCTTTAATTTATAGTTCTGGATGATATATTAATGGAAACCAATCAGTAAAGTTTGAATTGTTAATGGAATGAACATCATCAACATATCTAAATGTGAAATTAAATGACCTGGCTTCTTTGATCTTCTTGTTTTTAGCAAGTGTCTGAAGCAACTCCGACTCATATGAACATGAAAACTAAAAAGCGTGTCTGATCTATTTACCAATAAAATAGAAATAAGTTTAAACTCACTTTGAAATAATACGTTAAGGTAATACATAATATGATATGTAATGCGTTTATTAAAGTTATAAGAAACCTCAAATTAAAAAAAATATGCATATGTTTTTTTATAACTAAATAGATAGTTTTCGTTATACAACTTATGTATATATACTTTTTTTTCTGAGGAAAATTCTTTAATTTGTCCACATTTAGAAGAAGTTTTCTTCTTTTTGATTCCTTGCAGGAAGCAATTCGCTGACATAATTTCCGTGTGCATAGTGACCTGAGCGTAACCCTCTTCGTAAAAATCCGGTGATCGCAATACGCATGGATGTGTCATTAAAATAAACAATTATCTGATTGTACATGTTAAACACGTGCTCAATACCCATGCTTTTTGTTATTTGTTTACTATAAAAAAAAAAATAGAAAACAACACATTTAATAATTTAATGCGTCCGAAGCGCTTTTCTGGATTTACCTTCATCAGGAACGCTCAAAGCCAAACATTTGAAATCCGAAGATGTATAAGTACCGAACATCGTTGAAGAGCTATATGTCAAAATTACCTAAAATAAATAGCCAAATTCATCTAAAGCCAACTTTGCCTGAGGGAGTTGAAACCTTAGTTTCATAATAATTTCAAAATTTATAAACGGACAATTTTAATAAAGTTTGTTAAATCATGTCAGTACCGAAGCACTGACTACCGAGCTGATGATACCCTCGGGGACTAATAATCCACCAGCAGAGGTATCGACCCAGTGATGTAAAAAGTAGAAAACAACACGTATAAGGTGACAATCGGTAAACTTCGGCTTCAAAACACGGCATTTAATAAGCAGCCATATTTGTTAAATCATAACAGACAGAGAGAAAAAAAATTGACGATTAAACGATACATTTGCGTAAAAAATGATAAATTCGTGCACAGAGGACTAAGTTTAAAATGTATACATGCATTAGTTCAAAAATTGGATAAAAATTATTTTTCACCACTCACTCGTTTCATATGACTTTAAGTTAAATAACACTTATTGTAAACAAATCAGCTAATCAAAACAGCGTTTACAACTTCCCAACATTCCGCTATCTATTTTTGGAAAGTGTTTTGAGCAGTTACAAGTTTGTATGGTCAATACTCCTAGTAGGTGCACGAAACACACGCTTTGAACAAGTAAAGCTTTAAAAAGTAACATGTAATTTATCTAAATGCACATATTCGGTTGTGTAAAGAATACAAATGTTATATTTTCCAGTACATTAGTCTTAATTTTTATTAAAGATTAAGTTAAAAAGCCATATTTTTTAATCATACTAGTACTTTTCATACTAAAATTGACTTATTTTCTTAATGAACTGAAAAGAGATTAGATTTATACCTTTGTGAGTTATCCTAATGATCTCAGTTTCAGGATAGTTTTGATTCATCTTACAAAAAACATGTATGAATATGAGTTTGTGGAAGAAAGATACATGTTTGTATTAGAAAAAGAGGGACGAAAGATACCAAAGGGACAGTCAAACTCATAAATCTAAAACAAACTGACAACGCCATGGCTAAAAATAAAAAAGACAAACAGAAAAACAATAGTACACACGACACAACATAGAAAACTAAAGAATAAACAACACGAACCCCACCAAAAACTAGGGGTGATCTCAGGCGCTCCGGAAGGGTAAGCAGATCCTGCTCCACATGTGGCACCCGTCGTGTTGCTTAAGTGATTACAAATCCGGTAAATAGTCTAATTCGGTAGGTCATATTCATGAAAGGGAAGGGGATTGTAGTTACGACGTAAGGAACATATCCGATATCATTTGTGAAACGGTTATTCCATAACGGTCAACCAACTCGTGATGGCGTCCGTAAAATTTACGAAGGGATGATTTCAACTTCACCATTTGGAACTCTTGGTTTAATAGCTTCCTTGTGAGCAGCAAACCTCTATCAAGAAAATCATGATAGGAAATGCAAGCATGGGAATATCGTATCAATTGGGAGATATATACCCCGTATGCAGGTGCTGCTGGAATGTTGCTACTTAGAAATGGTAAGTTCACAATTGGAAAGCTGAAATCATCTCTTTTGTCGTAAAGTTTTGTTTTCAACCGACCCTCATTGTCAATTTCTAGATGTAAGTCAAGATATGAAGCCGACTTAACTGTATCTGTAGTATCCTTTATCTCTAGTTCGATTGGATAGATGCGTTCCACATAGTCACCAAATTTTGAATTGTTTAGTGAAAGAACATCATCTATATAGCGGAAAGTAGAGTTAAAGGATATTGCTAACTTCTTATCTTTCTTCCTAAGAAGTTCCTGCATGAAGTCAGCCTCATAATAATAAAGAAACAAGTCGTCGAGTAGAGGGGCACAGTTTGTTCCCATTGGAATGCCGACAGTCTGTTGAAAAACACGTCCTCCGAACGTAACACATATGTTGTCAATCAAGAAATCAAGCATCTTGATAATATCAGTTTCAGAGAATTTTTTGTTTGAATCAGAGTGATTCTTTACAAAGTAGGATTTATCCCTCCCTAAGACAAGATACTTGTATCTACGTTGGCCATTCTTTTTTATGAAGCAAAGTAATATCAACTCTTTCAATTTGTCTTTTAGTTTGGAATGTGGAATACTTGTGTACAGGGTAGAAAAGTCAAATGTTTTAATACTGTTACAAGATGAAAGAGAGTTAGATTGTATGTACTCTAAAAGATCTTTTGAATTTTTAAGTATCCACATCTGATTCACGCCACCTCTAGAATAGGCAGTTTCACAATAACTTTGAAGCCCGTCTTTGATTGCTGATAAAATAGATGTTAATAATTTAGAAAGAGGTTTCGTGGAGCACTTGGAAGACCCAGCAATATACCGTTGTTTGTAAGGACACTTATGTAGTTTAGGTATCAAATACAGTGATGGAAGATCCAGTTCTTCATCTTTGGTTGAAATTCCAAAGGAACATAGAACAGACCTATGATTATCCAGGATTTCCTCTTTGGTAAGTGTCGTGAGGGTATATGTTGAGTTACCAAGTGAATTGTCAATACCTAATTCGTTTATCAAGCAGTTGATGTAGTGACTTTTACACACAAAAACGATGTTATTTGGGGCTTTATCTGCAGGGACAACAACATATTTGTCATGGAGGTCGGATAGGTGTTTTGCAACATTTGGGTCTTTAAAGATTGACGTAGCATGGTTATTGATGGACCCATTCAGTTTCTTAATTCTGATTTGTATCAACGACCTCACTGCCTTAATCCATTCGGAAAGAGTGTCTACGTCTTCCTTCTCGCGCTTAGCCCATTGCCTGGCATAATCCTCGACTGAATCCATCAAAATTTTAAAGTTGTATTTCCAATTGATGGATTTAGGCTCACGATATTTGGGACCTTTCGATAACACATTTCGTAGAGAAGTGTTATTAACAATGTTAAGGTCACCGGTAATAACGTGGCCAGCAGGATTATATGTGAATTTGGAACTAGCACAAGTGCAATCAGGAGGTTTAGACTTGAAGTCGTCAATATCGAGATCCTGCAAAACGCGTTTGTAATTGAAAATTTTAGTTGCAATAGGTTTGGTATAGGTATAAGAAATTATTGGTACAGACTGGTCTTTGAAATAAGGAGGTATTTTCGATTGAACTAATTTATGATGAAGGATATTGCCTAGGTTGACGCCATCGAGACCTTTGTTGGCAAAGGAAAGATTAAGAAAAGATCTTTTCTCTTTTTCATCTTTTCCAATGCGAACTGGCTTGAAAAGTCTGTGACTTGCAATATCCGAAATTATAGCTTCAAGTTTGTATTGGTTTGAATGAGGGTTTGTAACAGTGGATTCCAAACATAAATTGAACAGAGAATGAAGTTTCGAAAGGGGTAATGAATAAAGTTTCGTGCGAATGTGATGAATACCTAACGGCTTCTGTATGAATGGCAGCAAGTCATTAATAGAGACATCATGCAGAGAAGGTGATGTATAATGACGATGACCATGACTGCGTCTACGTCGAGGAGTCGAGTTGAAAATATTCATCACATTCACCGAGTTACACGAAGGACTAGATAGAATACCTATACCATCAATTTTGTCATTGCAGCCATAAGGTGTTGCAGTTCCCAATTGTCTAATCCAGTAGTCTTCTTTTTGTCTACGGAGAGTCGTTGAAAGATTAGGATTGTTAGAGCTATGGTATATCTTTTCGATAATGCGAACTGTCATAGAAACGATGGAATGATCGGGCTGATTGAAATGCTGGTATAGAATGTCGTTAGCATTAAGGTTAATGTCTGATCTATGACCGCACATACGTTTGTTAAGCCTTCCTTTCGTTTCACCGACGTATACCAATCCGCAAAGGTTGCACTCTAATCCGTAGACGACATTTATCGATTTACAATTCAGATCATCGTAACTTCTGGTAAAATATGACTTCTTGGTCAAATTGCTAGTGAATTCAGCATCTGTAATTAAAATAGCACAAGTTTTGCAGCCTTTGGTCTCACATTTTGAAATGCGACAGTGTTGTACTGTGTCATCAAACACCAAAATGTCTTTAAGGAGAACTGAACATGGCTGTATATGTGTAATATTGCTATTGTCACTAGGACGATGATCTGAATGAGTCGTGTTTGAGATATTTGTCATGTCTGGTGATGAGGGGACACCTGCCGTATCAGACGACACCGTGTCCATGGTGACGTCTGTTTCTGACCTTTTTATACTGTGCGACGTCCGAGCCAGTTTCCTGTTTAATCTTCGTAAGTTCATGCAATTGTAATTTGCTACTGGGCGGATGATGTCCTCGGGGACAAAATGTCCACCAGCAGAGACATCGACCCAGTGGTAATAAAAGAGGGACGAAAGATACCAAAGGGACAGTCAAACTCATAAATCTAAAACAAACTGACAACGCCATGGCTAAAAATAAAAAAGACAAACAGAAAAATAATAGTACACACGACACAACATAGAAAACTAAAGAATAAACAACACGAACCCCACCAAAAACTAGGGGTGATCTCAGGTGCTCCGGAAGGGTAAGCAGATCCTGCTCCACATGTGGCACCCGTCGTGTTGCTTAAGTGATTACAAATCCGGTAAATAGTCTAATTCGGTAGGTCATATTCATGAAAGGGAAGGGGATTGTAGTTACGACGTAAGGAACATATCCGATATCATTTGTGAAACGGTTATTCCATAACGGTCAACCAACTCGTGATGGCGTCCGTAAAATTTACGAAGGGATGATTTCAACTTCACCATTTGGAACTCTTGGTTTAATAGCTTCCTTGTGAGCAGCAAACCTCTATCAAGAAAATCATGATAGGAAATGCAAGCACGGGAATATCGTATCAATTGGGAGATATATACCCCGTATGCAGGTGCTGCTGGAATGTTGCTACTTAGAAATGGAAAGTTCACAATTGGAAAGCTGAAATCATCTCTTTTGTCGTAAAGTTTTGTTTTCAACCGACCCTCATTGTCAATTTCTAGATG
This sequence comes from Mytilus edulis, assembly GCF_963676685.1. NCBI lineage: Eukaryota > Metazoa > Mollusca > Bivalvia > Mytilida > Mytilidae > Mytilus > Mytilus edulis. Next base: position 34,292,171 of record NC_092345.1, on the reverse strand, counting down.
TAAGTCAAGATATGAAGCCGACTTAACTGTATCTGTAGTATCCTTTATCTCTAGTTCGATTGGATAGATGCGTTCAACATAGTAACCAAATTTTGAATTGTTTAGTGAAAGAACATCATCTATATAGCGGAAAGTAGAGTTAAAGGATATTGCTAACTTCTTATCTTTCTTCCTAAGAAGTTCCTGCATGAAGTCAGCCTCATAATAATAAAGAAACAAACTGACAGAAATCAAATCAACTATTTTTTTATTATCCAAGTACAACGATAACAGTGTTAGTGATGCTGGCATATTGTTTTAACATATTCTTTCTTTCGTCATGAAAGTGTGTAAGACGCTCCATTTTAAAGTTATTTTCATGTTTTACGTTTATTGGTACTGATATATCTTGATCTTGACTGTATAGACAAGAATTAGTTTTGGTAATAAACTCTAAACAACTTCTTTGGAATTTTCCAAACCTTGAAACTACTTTTTAATGTGAAATTTTATTCAATAAGCTTAACCCGTGTATGAAAAAACAAAAACTAAGAGTATCTTTGATTTTGATGGGTGCTCAGAGATGGAAAATGAAGTAGATAAACAAAAAAATAGAATAGTTATAACTAAAGCATCATATACTAGTTTGCTGTTAAGAAAATATATATGTTAGATTGTTTATTGCAAAAACTTGGACAAGTAAGCACTTAACTGGGTTATTTTTGGTATGTATAACGAATTCTTATTTCGAAGCGTGGGAGATATTTATAACGTTTTGAAATCTCCTGGTGGTCATCAAGACCAATATAGCCAATAACGTTGAACGTCCTTATTATACATGCTGGATATTGCAGAAAAGTCATTGTTAATTGGATCGAATAGATGCAATCCCTTTATTGCAATTTAGTTTTTCCGTGAATTTTCTGTATTATTTCATTCTTTCAAGCAGATTCTAAAACGTGATTAGATATTAAATTTTAATATGATAGTTCGATAATAGGCTTACAACTATTAATGTAAAATGCGTTTCAATTTAAAGTAAAATAAGGATACATAGAAGTTCATTAAAATTTTAACCCTTCCATATTAATAAAATCAGATATGATTTTGATAATGACAGTGCATTGGAATCACCAATTTTTGTTGAACAAATAGTGGTATTGTATACATCGAATGTGCTTCTTTAAAAGGATTTTACATTTTACACTTAAATTGACTTATATTTGATATTTTCCATACTAATATTAGATTCGTGTTTAAAGAACTGTGTTTGTAATTTAACGAAAATCTCTATCATAGAAAGTGACATTACGTAGTGTATGTTATAAACAGGGACTTGTCCAAGATAGGGAGTTGCGTGGTCGTAAAATTTGAAATTTGTCTAAGGGTTTCTGTTTTTCTGTTTATTAGTGAGACCCCCTTTTAGTGCTATTTTTTTTTTTTTTTTTTTTTTTTTTTGCTGGTTTGTTTCTATTACTTAGTTTTCTTAAGTTTTTGTACTTCTTCTTCGTCTTATTATTTTATCTGGTGTTTTGCTTTTGTTTTATTTCATGCTGTTTTTTAGGTCTTTCCACTTTTCTGTGGAAAGACCTATTGTTTTTCTTCTGATTATTTTTTTTTCTTCAGCCAAATTTTGTTCTTGCGATAAACATTTGTTTCTCAATATGTCGCTTAGATATTTGGTATATGGTATCGAACAGTTTATGCGCTTTTGAAATTTACCCTGCGTAACCGAATACTTTTTTTTGTAGGAGTTATCTTCCCAAACACTGTTTTTCTTGTGTCCACGACTCCTTCGCAACTGTAAAAGATTACGACAAATTTATTTTACAAAATTGCTCGTTCCTTCTCATGATTTGTCCTATTTTGACCGAAGCGATATGAATGCTCCATATGAGAGTTATTTCCCCTTATGCATTTGATATAAGTGATATGCATTTCTATCTTGTAAACCATAAGTGATAGAGACCTAGGATCTTTTGATTTGAGGTCCTTGGTCCAAAAAAATGAAAATTAGGTCAAGGTCAAAGGTCAAGGTCATATTCTAATTTTTGAGTTAGGCTTATTTCCACTCATTTCCAGAAACTGTATAAGACATCGACAAATTATTTTGACTAAATTGTTAGTTGCGACATGTCGTAACTTAATAATTTTAGTTGAAAGGGTGCGTAGACAATGAATGGGAGTGTTTGCCCCTATCATATCTAAAATTATGTGTAAAGTGATATAACTTATTAACCATACATATTAGAGACCTAGGGTCTTTTGATTTGAGATCCTCAGTTTGTGACCTTGAAATTGAGGTAAAGGTCATAGGTTAATTTGACGTTCTAGATTTTGACCTTTGCTTTAAATTCATATCTATACATCATAAAGCCATATTAACTGATATTTTAGACTGATTTTTAATATTTTAATATCAAAATATATATTAACTGGTAGAAAGACCTTCAATTGTTCTCTGAACAATTGGTTTTTAATTATAGATTGTTTTGATTTGGTTTGGTAATCAGTGTGGGAATTGTTGTTTTTCAAATGGTTCTGGACTCAATATATAAGATTTCTAAACGAGTGTCAACATTTTAAATTAATTATTTTCTTTTGTAGTCTTAACTCTTTTATACCTTGTCCCATTATGGTTCGAAAATATTGATCAACAATATCTTTAATCCCAAATAAATATATCAATTAGAATATTAAGCAGACTTAAATTAAACGAATAAGATAATAAAGAAAATATGATAAAATGAATACAGGCAAACCCGCTTTATAGACAAATAAAAGTGCCTAAATCTTATATATCTTATCGAAATGCGATGTGTATGCCTTATCAAACCGTACAAAACCTTCAAAACTGCAGTATTCAAGCATATCTTTCAAATGTCCCCGAAAGTATCAACTATCAATAATTTAACATTTCGTAAAAAAGGATCCAGTTGTCTGCCAAAAAAAATCCAATATAGTGCTTTTGTCACGTTTCCGTCTACAATCAGACACATTATGTTGAATTTATCATCATTGATAGAAGAAGAATATAACATAATGTTATGGACGGATAAACATCATCAGTAGCGAATTTATTAAATATAATCGGAACAAATCGACGCGTATTTTTCCAATTAATGTTTATTTCAGAGAGATTGATGCCAACACAGCGGAAACATAACACTACACCTCAATGTGGAGTTTTTGATAAAAGTTATATATTGATTTCTTCACTTGCAACATAATATAACAAATTATGAATGCGTTGCCAATGATTTTGCCTTGACAAAAAAATACGTATTAAGAAAAGAAATATTTCAAGTAAATGACTATTACATCAAGAAAGATTTTTTTAGTTTGAGGACATTACAACAGAATTCCAAAATTAACTTAAAAAAGAGATGCAGATGCATGTTAAATCGAATTAGTTTTGTTAAAATTCGTAAAAGTTTATAAAATTTGATAATGTTTTAGGGAAATTTAAACTGCTTTGAGGCGAGTTGAGTAATGGTAGTGACATATTAATTTTATGAAATCCTCTTCCAACTATTATGCCTTCAGTTTCCTTAACATTATATAAATTTTAACAAATATTATCCATTGTACTTAGAAACGGTTAATTGACCTACCACAGAACTAAGCTACATAAAGGATTCCGATAATTGTTGTTGATTGTAGAACTACTTGTTTAACTTCCGGTTAACCAGGTTTGATAAACATCATTTTAACAAGATCATCAACTTTCGGATTCAAATTTCGAATGCGTTTCCGTTCTTGAAGTAATTCAAAAAGTTGCTTTTACAAGACGATACTAATTGTTAATCAACTGTGAATACAAAGGAATACACATGTAATCAACAGAACAGAATGTTGACCATGCATAATTTCATAGGAAACAAAACAATAAAACCCATTTATTGTGATATTGTAAAGTATATATTAAAATCTGCCAATAAGATCTTTTCAGATCTATGCTAGGCAAAAAGTAAAATCACAAAAATACTGAACTCCGAAGAAAATTTAAAACGGAAAGACCCTAATCAAATGGCAAAATCAAAAGCTCAAACACCTCAAACAAATGAGCCGTTGCATTTTATTTTTGTTCATGAATACTTTTATAACTAAGCAAATACCTTTTTATAAAGCTCAGATATACTTTGTTGGTGTTTTTTTCAAATGCACATGGATATTTTTTTTAGCATAAAATTTAAATCCTAACATCTATGAAGAGTTTATATATACAGACTTATATTAAAATGTCAGTGTTTGTGAATTCAGTGAATGAACTATATGTTCGCATGCATTTATCTTTGTCTACTAATCCAGACGAATTATATCACTCCCGGTTTTCATGTGAATTCATACGACCCCAAATTTTAGTATAAAATGTTAGCGATCACTGCTTTTATGTGGCCATTATTATGACATGTCTTCCTGAAAATGTACTGTCATGTAAGAAACACGTACTTCCTCTACATGTCCGACATATTCCTAAATGAAAAAAAAAATCAAATGCAATTGTAAATTTTAGATTAATATTAATGTGTGTAGGTCTTTTCAATATATGTTAAAATCCCAGAGGTAGGGGGCATTTGTGGAAAAATTTGGTTGATTATATTGGGAAGCATTGAAACATGACTGGAGCCGGGCCCCCCTCTTTTGTAGTCATTTGGACCCCCTTATAAAAATTATGGTTCAACCACTTATTACCCCTATCAACATCAAGAGGTAATCGTAGCTTTAGGCTGACATTAAGGATGATACATGTAACTGACCCACCCACCATTGAAAAGGCATATTCAATATACATGTAGTATAATCTTTCGAAATGGCAATATTTTTGTTATAAATAGGGGGTGCAAATTTCTGAAAAATTTCAATAATAACAAACAGAATTCTACATTGAACATCTTTAAACCTGAGAAACACCATCTGAATATCTTTTTATTATCAAAATCCCCAGTATGATTTTTTACATGAATTTTCCCAGAAGTGAAAAAAAGCAAATTCTACTTTTTCTTTTATTTTTTCTTGATTGATTATAAAAATGTGAACAAATTGATTATATAATAATTATAGAAAAAGTTTGAACAGGTACAACAGGGGGTTATATTGTATTTAAAGTTCTTACCTGAACCAACTGGCACAAGTTGTCCTGTTGAGATCAACAGATGTCGGCTGACAATTGGGGTGACACCTCTGTCTGGCTTGGTTTTCCCTTTATGGGTGGGATGACTGCATGCAACACTCCTTCTCCATCTTATTCCAAGTGTGGCCCGATGGTGTGGACATATTGTATAATCACAAAACAAAGTGAAAATACCAAGACGGAAAAAAATTAAATGGCCTTCTGATGGAATGCAGGTTTTTGAGAGTTGTAGTGATTGTAAATGGCTGTTAATATTAATGTTGCAGCTGCTTATTGTAATAAGATTATGTTCTGATGGAAAATAGTTGGAAAAACCACATCTACTGTTAGAAAAAATTGAAATGCTGCAGTTTCTTTCTGTCCATGGAGCGTCTGCCATTGTTTACATTTCCCTCCAATGTAGTATACCTATTTTCTTTTGCTGAAGATTTCCGTCAGGGGAGATAATAACATGGCAATTTTAAATTTTTTTTCAAACGGTTTTTTATTATCAATTCAAAAAATCCCAAGATTGTTTTTGTTTTATTTGATAGATATAACAATTGTCTTTCTATCTATATATAACTTATCATATATTTTTTCTAGCCTTAAGAAAAAATTAATGAAAAATATGTGTAATTTTACATAGGACAAATAGGCAAAAATCCTGAAAATGAAACCTCTAGTAAAAAGCAGCAGTTTGAATGATGAATATAAAAATTGTGAATGATGCATTATTTTCACCTTTTTGAAGTATTTATTGCAGTTTTGGGTCATTTGATAAGATAAGGTATATCACATTTTAGTTAATTTGTCAGGTTCTTACATGGACTTCTACTTAAATGTTCGGCTCAGTATGCTACCATTATCTAATCAAATCTAATTTTATAAATCAGGCCATTGTGCCAAATTTGTTAAATATCATGGAATTTCACTAACTTTTTACAAAGGTTATCCATTTGAAATAAAATAACTCAATACAGTTATTGTTTTATGTTCACGTTTTTGACGAATGTGTAATGTATATGAAAAAGAGACTGTTTCACAAGACATTAGTTTGATTAGAAAATGGCGAAGAAATATTATGTCATCAATGCTCTTTACCTTTATACTTGTTTGTCATTCTGACTATTTTGATCTGAGCGTCATTGATGAAATGCGCGTCTTGCGTATTAAATTATAAGCTTGGTACCTTTGATAACTATTAGCATGTCGAAATGTGTTATTGTAATGTATATTTATATATATGTACTTCTATGTCCTGAATGGTCTTGCATTTATTTGTACTGCAGTAGTGTCATGTAATGCTGTCCCTTTAGTGTTATATTAAACATAGCCATACAAGCGCGAGGTTTGGCTAGCCACAAAATCAGGTTAAACCCATCATTTTTAAATTACCATGTACCAAGTCACGAAAATGGCAGTTGCTATCTTAAAGTTTGTTTCTGTGTGTGTTACATTGTCGTTTGATTTTTTGTTCCACATTAGTGTTTCTGTTGTTTCGTTGTTTTCCTCGTATAGTTGCGGTGTTTCCCTCGGGTTTAGTTGTAACCCGGATTTGTTTTCTCTCAATCGATTAATGACTTTCGAACAGCGGTATACTATCGTTTCTTTACTTTAAGATCAAGTAACCTAGCATATGTGAACACAAAGGCAGGTCTTCATAATACGTTTCTATTTGATAATTGCAAATCATTGCACATTCACATAACCGATTCAAACAAAAAATGTCTTTATAAATTTTGGTTCTAACATTTTGAGCCTAGTTTTTCAAAACCACCTGATTAGCATTTCTATTCCTTATAAAGGGGTTGGTTGCTTCTCGTTCATGCCTTATTTTATTGTTCTCATCTTGATTCCCCGACTGACTTAGATAGTGGAAGTATTTTCTGCGAGTTTCCAAGTCAATTTCTTACTTTCTAGCTCTATGCGTCCAATCAAAGTGAAATTGTAATGAATTGTGGTCATTTAAACGCATGGTAAATATTCGGAGATTTCTATTTCTAGAAACATAGATAAAGATTTAAAAATTTAATTTTAGAAAGACCGAGTCGAAAGACCGAGTCAAAGAAGGAAAATAATACTTTTATATAGTCGTGCGTTCGGAGTCATTTTTTATCTATCCTCTTCATGAACGCTCAAACCTAAACCTTTGAAAGTCACGCATGTAGAAATGTTTGACATTCACTCATGTAGAAACTTTGAAAGTCATGCATATAGAAACGTAAGGAGATTCATGACCATTAAGAACCTAAGAAGAATAGCTAAAGTCAAATATTGCCAACTGTATCTCAGAGATTTGAAATCATAGTTTTCTATTTCTGAATTCATTTATGGTGATCGTTTTAAACATATTATATATCAATAAGCGCAAAACATCGTCACATGAATTCACAAATCACAGCTTTCGAATAATGATAGTATACTATAACATATGTTCTGTCTTCTTACTAATTTGTTCTATTTTTCAGATGAAAGCCTTTCATACTTCCGTGCTTATTATGACCGTGTTCACCACAATTTTTGCCGTTAAAGAACATCCTATTTCGGTGAGTGACACGGGGGAAGGAACAGCCTGTGATACAGACATGGAAGTGGCTAATACGTGTCTTGCATGTTCCCGTATAAATCGAGACATTGCCGTTCGCATAACTGATTGCTGTACAGAACCAAAGGCATACACCGTGTGTCAAATATGTACAAAAGATCCCAGCGGTTGTCTTGAAGATGCAAGAAGTATCTCAAGCGACGAATACATAGATGATGGATCCTCAGAGGAGACTGAAGTAGACAAGAGATATGGTCGAATGTTTATGGGAGGCTGGTCGTATCCAGGACGACAAGATAAGCGTTATGGTAAAATGTTTGTCGGAGGAGGTTACCCTGGTCGATCCATCTTTGGAAATCGTATGAATAAGAGGTTTGGAAGAGTATTTTCTAATGGATATGGGTACCCGTATCGGTCTAGTACAAAGTTTGGGAAGCGATTTGGAAGGCTGTTTACTTCACAGACCGGAGGAAACAAGCGGTATGGATCGTTGTTTCTGGGAAAGAGCAGGTGGTGATCATGTTTATGTATATGCCTTGATGTACAATATTTAGAACCTATGTGTAAAATAATTGTAAATAGACCCTTAGAGAATACACAGGACGGTGTGCAAATTTGATATATGTAAATAACTTATGTATTTTTCTTATTTTAAACTCACTACCAGATTGAATAGTGTGCAGACAAAAAACTGCAAAAGTTTATATTTTTAAATTGGGATTCGCATTTCTCTAGTCAATTATACTGTCTAATGATGAAATAAAATAAAAATTTCATTTGTACAGCTGAAATATCTAATTTCATCAGAAACTTTTCTTGTAACTTTTGTTCAAGTTGAATGTCGTAAACCAGAGTTGTCTAACTTACATTGCTATTATTGGTGAACAGGTATCTAATTACTATTAAATGATTACATAGATAAGTTTGTCTTTGGACTACCTGTACTCCCAGCTGCGATTCGTCCATCTATTTAATATTATCCGATTACATCTTAGCGAAATATTTCTAGTAGAGTTATTGACAGTGAATAACAATCTTGATCGACACTATCTATATCTATTAAAGTATTGCAACCTTATTCTTATAAGACTAGTTTATGAACTGGAACAAAATAAAGGCAACAGTAGTATACCGCTGTTCGAAACTCATAAATCGATAGAAAAAAAGATCCGGGTAACAAACTAAAACTGAGGGAAACGCATCAAATATAAAATTCGTCTAAGTGTTTACCAGTATTGCATCATAGTTTGTGAAAAGTAATGATATTAATGTCTGTGTGCATGACACGATAGTGATTATTACTCTTTTCGGTTCTTTTTTATGTAGCTTGTCCTCATCTATTACCGAAGGTGACTAACATAAGTAATCCCCAAGAGAAGGCACTTATTGATTATGGACTTCATAAATTGAGAACCCTCCTAATCTGAATTACTGTCCTTACATAAAACATGAATGGAATCTTAATTTTTGAAGTAGATGTTACTCATCACTATTGCGTCCAATATGTTTGCGTAATAATTAACAAAAAATGTTTCTTCCTCAAAATAAGTTTCGTCAATAACAGTTTAGACAACATATGTTATAAAAATTCATAAATTCGCCTTATGAATAAAGACAACAGTAGTAAACCGCTGTTCAAAACAAGACACATTGAAGAGCAACAAGAACAAACGCAAACTTACATAGAAACGGACAGTTTTATAACAACTGCCATATTCCCGACTTTGTAAAGGACATTTGGAGAAAAAATGATAGGTGGAGCGTGTTTTTATTGATAGCCAAACCTCCAGCTTATATGACAAATTAATGTTTAAATATATATATAAGATGACAACACTATACGTGACAGGAATTATGTACGTACATTTACTAACATGCTACCCCAGAATAACAACGAACATATTCCATTAACGACAACACAGCGACGTACTTTTGTGACGTATATATCTATAATCTTGAAATTAAATTCATACTATTTTGTACCTCGTTCATCGGTTTAAGCTATTTAACATATGATATGTCGGTCATTTTCTACCTGAATATTTGATATCCGTTTTACTCATTCCTATGTCGAATAGTGACCAGTAGTTGCCAAAACTACATCCACGTTAATATGACACTGGTGAGTTGTTGTCTTGTTGGCAATAATACCTCATCCCCCTATTTTTAATATGAGGCAACATGAAATTACACAAATGAAGTTGAAAAACAATATCAAGTCGTAGAGAAAAGAGGAAATAGAATCTTTTTTGGTAAGATCTTATCATAAAAGAGGGGCGAAAGATATCAGAGGAACATTCAAACTCATAGATCGAAAATAAACTGACAACGTTAACGCCATGGCTAAAAAAGAAAAAGACAAACATATGAATATGTGAATATGATAAAGCAGATTATTATGCTGTATTCACGTGTGCATGTACCTGCAAGATATTGATTGAGGAATAAGATTTGACAATGAGAGAAAATAGAATATTGTAAACGATGATATAACGTGTAAATGTTCTATGTAATGATAAATATGTCTCTTATCAAAACAGTTTAATGATTTATGTCGAATGATAAGCCATGTGGATTAATACTGACATTAAGCACGCAATAACTGGAAGGATCCTGTCATTTTAAAGGGGGGTTCAATTAACGACAGTCATATGTCCCAATTCAAAAGCATTGATCTTCAAAAAAAGAGGCTCCATCTCCTGGAATCCCCTCCTATGGCAAGCCGTTCTCGTCAAAACTATGTTTAAATCCTTTTTTCGAAAATAAAATACACACCGAGAATTAAAAACCTAAAATAACACACTGAGAAATCAATATTACACACTGAGATTTAAAAAAATTAAAAACACACTCTGAGAATTCAAAATTACACACTGAGATTTTAAAAAGACACACTGAGATGAAATGAATTGAAAAACACACACTGAGAATTGTTAATTACACACTGAGATTTCAAAAATACGCACTGGAATAATATGCAAATTACTAATGAATATTCATGAGATGAATAATTCAACAGATTTATATCTTGATCTCAAGAACTCTTGTCGTTATAATGAAATGCGATTCCTTCAACCAACATTCGTAATAAATTTCAAGACTTAAGATCGCTCATATTCATAAGTTTGTTGCCTATAATTCAGATCATTACTACCAGTAATTAAACATGTGTCCCGTTTCAAAGTCTTCAAACTGTTTCCCTGATTTCGCTAGTTAATCTTTTATATTTTTGTTACGTTTATATGCTATAATAGACACTTGAGTAAAAATTTCACTGCATTCTTTTGCAGATTGTTCCAATGTTTTCTGATAATTTTAATAGAGTTTTTCACCGTTTGGTTATATTTTGTAATAAGAGTAAGTGGGTATTGTTCTTGTTCTTGTATTTCTAAAGTTTTTTTTTATTAATAATTTGGAACCAAATTTGAAGGACTAACGAGTTTTGTCCCCTTGTTATTTTAAGCTTGTAATAGATTCAGATTAAGTATGCTAATTAGATATGTGCGCATAAAAAGTGCGCACAAATCTCAGTGTGTAGTTTTAAATTCTCAGTGTGTAATTTTAAATTCTCAGTGTGTAATTTCAAATTCTCAGTGTGTGTTTTCAGTTTATTTATTCTCAGTGTGTCTTTTTGAAATCTCAGTGTGTAATTTTAAATTCTCAGTGTGTAATTTTCAATTCTCAGTGTGCGTTTTTCATTTTTGTAATCTCAGTGCGTCTTTATGAAATCTCAGTGTGTAATTTTTAATTCTCAGTGTGTAATTTTCAATTCTCAGTGTGTAATTCTCAATTCTCAGTGTGCGTTTTGAAGTTTTTAAATTTCGTGTGCTTTGTTGTAATTCTCAGTGTGTAAATTTTTCGAAAAATGGTTTAAACATAGTTTTGACGAGAACGGCTTGCCATACCAAGGCAAGCCGTTCTCGTCAAAACTATGTTTAAACCATTTTTCGAAAAATTTACACACTGAGAATTACAACAAAGCACATTAAACTTTGAAAAAGATTTAAAAACTTCAAAACGCACACTGAGAATTGAGAATTACACACTGCGAATTGAAAATTACACACTGAGAATTAAAAATTACACACTGAGATTTCATAAAGACGCACTGCATGAGATTTCAAAAATGAAAAACGCACACTGAGAATTGAAAATTACACACTGAGAATTGAAAATTACACACTGAGATTTCAAAAAGACACACTGAGAATAAATAAACTGAAAACACACATTGAGAATTTGAAATTACACACTGAGAATTTAAAATTACACACTGAGAATTTAAAATTACACACTGAGATTTGTGCGCACTTTTTATTGGTTCCAAATTATTAATAAAAAAAACTTTAGAAATACAAGAACAAGAAAAATACCCACTTACTCTTATTACAAAATATAACCAAATGGTGAAAAACTTTATTAAAATTATAAGAAAACATTGGAACAATCTGCAAAAGAATGCAGTGAAATTTTTACTCAAGTGTCTATTATAGCATATAAACGTAACAAAAATATAAAAGATTAACTAGCGAAATCAGGGAAACAGTTGGAAGACTTTGAAACGGGACACATGTTTAATTACTGGTAGTAATGATCTGAATTATAGGCAACAAACTTATGAATATGAGCGATGTTAAGTCTTGAAATTTATTACGAATGTTGGTTGAAGGAATCGCATTTCATTATAATGACAAGAGTTCTTGAGATCAACATGATCAAGATATAAATCTGTTGAATTATTCATCTCATGAATATTCATTAGTAATTTGCATATTAATCTCAGTGCGTATTTTTGAAATCTCAGTGTGTAATTAACAATTCTCAGTGTGTGTTTTTCAATTTATTTCATCTCAGTGTGTCTTGAGGGGGGGCAAGGGGGGTCCCAATAACAGCAAAACAGCAAATTGATTTGGCTCATAACAGATAACAAGGAATTAAAATGGACAAAAACAGATAACAGTAAATGAAATATTAAAATAATATGGTCTTTGACAAATCAGTATTGCTTATTACGGATATAATCCTTTGTTATGCATTCCATTTTCTATGACTATGTTTTTAGTACTAATTTATGTATCTAGAATGTGTTTAAATTACAACTCAATATATTATAATATTTTTTATACGCTCGTTAACGGAACGTATTATGGTATACTGTTGTCCGTCTGTTCTCAACATGTCGGACATTAACTCAAAAACTCTTTAACCAATTTGCATTAAACTTTGGGAAATTGTTTATATCTATTGATGTAAGCTCCTTTTTTGCTTTTTTTTTTTTTTATAAATTTTAGATTTTAAGTTTCTGGGTAATAGGTTTTTATTCAATAAAATTGGTGGTTTTTTTTCAGTTTTCTGATAATATTTCAAAAATGCTTTCACAAAGCAAGGAATTTTGGTGAATTGTTTATATCTATTAACATGAGGTCACTTTCAATTTTTATAAATTTTAGATTTTACGTTTCCGAGTTAAAGGGTTTTATTAATTAAAAAGGGGGGATTTTCCAGTTTTCAGACATTAACACAAAAATGTTTTCAGCAGTTCTCATAAAACTTTGCTGAAATGTTTATATCTATTGTTGTAAACTCCCTTTCGATTTTTATTAATTTTAGATTTTATGTTATTGAGTTAAGGGATTTTATTCATAACTCAAAAATGCTTTCAGCAGTTCTCATGAAACGTTGGTGTATTGTTTATATATATTGACTGAAGCTCCCTTTGTTGCTAATAAAAAAAAATAACCTAAAAGAGTTTGAATATTCCGACTTTTTCTAAATGACCATCTAATGAGGTGTGTGAATTTTTCTTAATAAGACTATGAGGCAAAGTGGTATATAGGGTAGAAAAATCAAAAGCACCAATTATAAGCATGCAATTTATCAAGTACTTCGAACGAATTTTGACACTCCAAAAGCAATTTATTCCACTTTTTCAAAGGCCTTATTTGAACAATTTTTTAACAGGTTTTTGATGTACATGTACCAAGAATACATAGTTTAGTAGGGAAACAATGGCTTGAAACGAAATAAATCTTCGTTTGTAATGAGTTATGTGCAGCTTCGGACGCAAGTACATGGTTGGAACTTTCATTGTACAATGCATTTGGTTCTGCTTTGAAAAGAATCACAGAGCTGAGTCTATGTACCATATTATATAAAAGGTTAAGTGGTTGTTAGGACCTAGTCCTTAATTGAGATCCTTGTCAGATATTCCTGGCCATATGTTTTCCTTTTTGTCATATTAAGAATTGTTTTAATTTAATATGTTCGTAGGGGAAACAAGGAACATTATTCTCATACAAAAAATTAAGATAATTCTAAATACACATTCATAAAAAAATGGAATTTATTACAAAGGATAATCATAAGATATACTTGAATTGTCCTGGACCTCACTTCTGTGATGGGTATATGTCAATGGAATCCTTCTCTGAATACGGGACAAACATATTAGTAGTGGTAGACCCCAATGTCCAATGATCTTCAATTTATACAGAATATTGACTATAAAAAAAAATGCTAACATTCCAATTTTCAATAACAGTTAACAGAAAATACATTATCACAATAACAGATAACAAAAAAACTAAAAGCCCAATAACAGCTAACAAAGAATAAGACAATAACAGCTAACAGCAAATATATTTTCAAAATAACAGATAACAAAGAATTAAATTGCCCCATAACAGCATAACAGTTAAACCCCTTGCCCCCCCTCTGTCTTTTTAAAATCTCAGTGTGTATTTTGAATTTTCAGAGTGTGTTTTTTATTTTTTTAAATCTCAGTGTGTAATTTCAATTTCTCAGTGTGTTATTTTAGGTTTTTGGTTCTCAGTGTGTATTTTTTTTTCGAAAAAAGGGTTCAAACATAGTTTTGACGAGAACGGCTTGCCATAAGAGGGGATTCCAGGAGATGGAGCCTCTTTTTTTGAAGATCAATGCTTTTGAATTGGGACATATGATTGTCGTATGAAAACCAGGTTCAATCCACCATTTTCTACATTTGAAATTGCCTGTACTAAGTCAGGAATATGACAGTTTTTTCCCATTCGTTTGATGTGTTTTTATCATTTGATTTTGCCATCTGTTTGAGGACTTTCCGTTTTGAATTTTCCTTGAAGACAGTTGTGTGATTTTCTTTCTTTTTTTTTTGTGTAAATATAGAAAAAAAAACAAGATGTTTTTTTTTCTTAAAGTGGGACCCAAATTAGGGGGTCCATGACCCAAATACCTGTGGTATTATACTATAGACCCGGGAATAATATACGATAAGGACCTATAGTTGTTTTACAATGTCGTAATGCATGGGATCACCGATGTTGACCCTAAATCTATGTTATACCGGAAACGCATTTTTTTACGAAAGTGAAACTGAAAGCAGAAATATTTAGCCGGTATATATTTGAAAAGGTTCCCATGTCAAATAATCATTCAATATGACAACACCAGTTCAAAAGCGACCATGTATCGAGAGCAACCGAATTCAAAGCGTCAGGTAAACGCATTATAAATCACATATGTACCCAGTCAAAATAATGATTTCAACTTGTGCATGTTGTACATTTACAAATCGTATGTGAAACCTTAGAGAATCAAACTGCTACATATGAGTCACAAATCAGTGCTATAACCACTGAGCTCAAGAAGTATTCCTCCAGTCAATTCCCTATTAAACGTCTGTCCTAACGAAGTTTGTTCTTTTCTAACTTAAAGTATGCTACAAAACGCAACAGAAAAAGTCCCTGGTGCAATACATCTGTTCTACAGTTCACTACCCCCTATGGACTGTAGAGGCTGGGTGAATAAAATCCATATGAGGTTCTTGTCACAAGGTCCAAGCTTGTCTGGCAAAACAGCTGTTGGATGTCAGAGTTATCTCGGACTACTAAACAAATGGATGTATTTACAACTAAAACAACTCTTGAGTACAGACTAACCTGTGTAGTTGGAATAGTTTTAAAATCTGACATCCGCTAGATATATAAAAGTTAAATGTATTTGAATGTTTGATTTGGTGTTTCAGACAGATAAAATCCTTTTATGACATTATTATGTAAATTCTAATTTTGATTTGCATTTTTTTTTTCGTTCCTGCATCTCAGATGTAAAAATAAACAAACACCTGAATAGCATTTGATAATGTCCACTCAGTTACAGCATTAACCATTGTGAACTCATCAATATTCATGATAGTTGTGTAGATTTTATGTCTTTTGTCCATCAGGCATGTCAATCAAGACAATCAAAACAATACAATTGTTACATGAATAGGAGCATCTCAAAGATGTATCCCAACTAAGTTTATTTTTACACCTTCTGCAGGAATAAAAAAAATACCCATCACAATCCAACAAACATTGTCTTTTTCACACTTACATGTAGGACTGTCAAATGACTGTTAATATACATGATATAGAATTTTTGTTAGTTCATAAATAAAGGCTGCAAACTTCGCTAAACCTGAGTTAGCCTTAATGGTGCCAAACTATTCATGATTGTTTCAATGGGATTGTTTCTGTGTGCATTTGTTTTGGTTTTAAAAGCTCGCAGTATTTCTAGTTGTTTATATTTATCCATGAAAGAGCAAAAAAGTGGGATTGGAATATCATGTTTGTTAGGTTAAAAGGACATTATAGAAATCAGTTCTCATGTAAAACGTGTTGCTTATCTCATGTACATGTGTATCTTGTGGACTTTTCGATTGTAAATGTTTTTAAATATCAATTCTAGACTGTCTACATTACAAAAATGCAGTGCATAAAATCTAATTATTTTTATACTTTCTAACCCTTTCACAATGTACCGATATATATATTTTATTCAGAAACTCTCAATTATAATTATTCATTATACATTAATTGTATTATGAACCCTTACCTGTAAATGCTTTTTTTTTCTACAGAAACATGGTATTATGTGTACTATCAGCAGAGGTCAGACAGCGTCATGAACCACTGTATTGTGTGGATGTTTTAGATAAATCTGGTTTGTATATAAATATTAAAAAGATTGAAATTCACTGAATCAGTTAATATTATTTTATTTGCAAATCTCATTTATGAATATTTTGATAAAGTCCAGTAAATCTCATTGATATGTCTAAGATGTACCAAAACTACTGTCAAACAGAAAATCTGACAGATATAGCGATCTCTGTAGAAATTTATAAATGCACTGCAGTCAGATGACATTTTTGATTAGAAAAAGTTCAATAATACATTATTTTCAATCATTGCTTCCGTTATGATTTAATATGTGAACTCATTCATGGCTTACATACCTGCCAACTTTTCAAAATGCCCATGGGGGCTTTGCGTGCAAGATGTCTGTCATAGTCCTAAAAAATCTTGAAGGGGGCCTTCAAATACAAAATGTACATTTTAATGTTGTTTTTTGGCTTCTTCATACTTTTATAAGCATAAAGTCATTGAAAAATTAATTGTTTTGTTTAAATGTGGACAAAATTGCTCTTTCAAAATTTCAATTTGGGAGCCTCCATGGGGGAAATCCCCCACAAATAGTGACAGCTGGCAGGTATGGGCTTACTTTCTGTATCTTTGTCTTCAGACTGTTGTCAATGAATTCTTAATAAATACTAGGATTAAAATTGTGTATGCCACACAGGTGTTTTGTCTAAAACACTCATCACTGATCATTCTGATGCTCGATTAAACATGTAGGGAGTAATGCTAGAGACAAAAAATATTTGAAAATAAAAACCAATTACAAATTTGGAAAAGAGACTGTACTGTGGAATCTTTTATTTTACGTATGTATCAATTTTCGTGGATTGAAGAAAAGTTGATTTTTGAGTATATTGGATTCCATGGTTTTGATAAAGTCTGCATAACAGGATATATACATGTAATTACAACTTGTATTTAATTTGTCAAATATTAAAATTTGTGGATCACCTTTACTCACAAATTCCGCGAAACTTTGGTATCCAACAAGTTATAACATGTATAACGAATCCACACTATAAGTTTTTTTTAATCTACTTTTAACAGGTCAATCTGGAACCTTATGGAAGAATGTCTTGAAGGATCAAATCCATGTGACTATAGCAGACAGGGAGATTGATGATTCTTTGAAGTCAAATTTAGACACATACAGTCTGAAAAGTCGGGATTTACCATTAGATATAAATAGAATACCTGGAGATCCTATGGAACCACAACATGTCAATGAAATTTTTACTGCAAAATGTTCAGCTAATGTTGTTCTACATATGGAAGCCTTCGATTTCATGTTAGTTTATAATATTTTGTTTTTAACTGCAAATCATTTAAGTAACTTTAAAAGTTAAAGACAAATTTATATTTACTTTATTGAAAATTTTTACCATAATAAATAATCCCAAAAAGTTTTAAAACATCCACAGAATCTTAAACCAAAAAATAAGACAAAGTATTTTAAAACTTAATTTAGTACTAACAGGGTATTTCTGTGTAACAGGTTTGTTATTTTCTTTTGCATTTTTTTATGCACTCTAAGTTTAGTTTAAACATATTTATTTATAGTGGATTGGGAAACAAGTTTTGCAACTTATATTAATCCCTTTCCACTTTGCGGGTGCGAGTGCTGCCCTGTAGCGGCATTAGTCTACTCTTTTTCGAAATCTACAAGGGTGTCTTTAACGTGCAAGAGATATGTGTCTCTCTTAACACAGCCATTTAATTTGTCCCCTTTTGACGGACTATCATCGTTTCCTCAAGACCATACTCGCAGATGGTGTCAAGGGAGAGCCAAAAATTGAGTTCCTGAAATTTTCATCCCAAACGGGAATAGAACCAGGAACCTTTGTGTTAGTAGTCCGATGCACTAACCACTACACCACAGCTTTTTCGCACTTGAAGGTCATTGTTCCCTTAGTAGTCAAAAGTGGCAAATTGTTAGCTAATTTTTTTATTTTTTTTCGTTTATTGTGAAATGCCCTTTTTATTTCCCATACATCTATACTATTAAACGAGAGGCCTTATTTTTTGTGTCACTTCTCTTCCTTCCACAATAAACTAATCATCATGCCTCTGTGTCCTATAGGTACCATGGATAGTCACATTTGTCATCCATTCTTATGATTATTCAGATTGAGTTATTTTGGGAGAAAAACGAAAAAAAAGGTGTCCCAATATTGTTTCCGTCGTCAGACTGACTTTTAGTGATAGATAAGACTTCCGGTTTAAACTTTCACATGATTTTCATAAGTACTTGGAGAGAAGACAAATATTTTTGCGTTTATCTACATGTACACTATGATTATACTACTCTAATATATAGAAACTCTCTATATAATTATAGCAGTGATCACCCTGGAGAAGAAACTTGGAATATACGTATGTTCATAGTATACAGAAGGTTTCAGACCAAAATTAATTCCCTTTGTTCGTGGTCTTGGAATATAACTCCCAATTATTATATGGGGTCATGCAGCTCATGCTTTCTAAGTATTCTGTCTTTTGTTTTCTTTGAAATGTTTACTATTTAAGGGGTAATATTAGATGCATATATATTGAAATAAGTAAAACATGTGGAAAAAATTTATTGTTGAAAGTGAAAGTAGTGACTTGATCAAAATGAAAGTAGGGTAGAAATTAGCCTTAGTCATTTATACAAGCTTCAAATCCTACCATTGGCATGTTAATAGGGATCTCAAAAGAAAAAGCACTGATTGATTGTCCTAGAAGTATATTTAATTAGAACAATAATGGTCTATAAGCAGTTACCTTTATTTCATGTTTGAAGCGGTGCAAATGTTTTAATTTAATTTGACTTTTACCAAACAATGCATTATAGCAGAGGGGAAGAGTCCAGAAATGCCAAAATAATGGAATTTAACAGAAAGGAAACAAATAATGGAATTTGGAAAAAAGGGAGAGGGCTTTTGATACCTTTTCTGAAATTCTCAAGACATAAAATCTTTTACAAAAATTCATCCTACAACAGTTTTCAAGCTGTAAGTGCCTGCTTTGCAGGCGTGTTCTAGTTAATATTTTTCTGTGCCCATACCCCTACTTTATCCATCCATATATTTGATGTTATATGTTTTTAAACTAATGATGGAATGGTCAGTATTGTATAACAGATAAATCAAATCATTGCATTCACAGGTCAAACACTGTAAACCATGTTTTTGTGGGTAATAATTTTTTTTTGTCAATTTTCTAATTCTCATTAAGTATTTGAATAAATAAAGAATCAAGTTTTACATATTTGCCCTGGCATGTTTCAAAACACAAAAATTGTGAATATAAATCCCCTTGCCAGCTCCTGCCCACTAAAAATGTTTATTAACATTTACTGTTTAAATTTTACTGATCTTGAATGTTATTTTTCAGAAATATGAATCCAAACCAACATTTAGTCAATGTTTTAGATTCAGCTGCAATGAACCTAAAGCATAATGGAATATTGTGTGTCTCATCTACAGACATTTCATCCAAATTTACAAGAACTGCTCACGTCATACATAGACATTATGGAGCAAGTGTTATCAAAACAAGTTATATGAAAGAACTAGCTCTCAGAATTGTTATAGCAAATATAGTCAGGTATGTAAATCAGCATTGGGTAATATAAAAAGTAAAATCCCCAAAATAGCAAATATAGTCAGGTATGTAAATCAGCATTGGGTAATATAAAAACTAAAATCCCCAAAATACTAAACTCATAGGAAATTCAAAAAGCGAACTCCCTAATCAAATGGCAAAATTTAAAGCTCAAACACTTCCAACAAAAGAAAAACATCTGTCATATTCCTGACTTGGTACAGGCATTTTCTTATGATGTAGAAAATGGTGGATTAAATATATCTTTAAAGCTAGCTAAACCTCTCAATTGCATGACAGTTGCATCAAATTCCATTATATTTAATGATGTGTGATCAAAGCAAACAGACATAATTGATAAATATGTCAAAAATAGGGGTACAGCAGTAAACATTGTGTTATAATCTTAATCACTATAAAAACAAACAAATATGTAAAAAAGAGGCACATAAGGGCATAACTATAATTATTGTTCTTAGCCCTGGTCTGACACATCCTTTGGTAGGTGTCTGTATTGCAATAGCTTTTTTCATTAAACAAAAAGAGAAATGATGTACCGTTTTTGATCTAGAAATGGTTTCACTTTAGGAATTCTCATTCAACTTCATTAGTGTGAATGAAAAGTTCCAATAATTCAATTATACAAAGATTTAAATCATTGATCATGTTAATTGATTGATTGTTGGTAATTTAACCAGTTAAAGCCATTTTAAGCACTATTGGCTAAATTGAGGAGGTAAATTTTTAATGGTGGAGGAGGCTTGAGAGGACAAAAAACTTTTGGAATCACTACTGACAATCCTAATCAATTAACATTGAACATGGATGGCTCTCAACTTTCTGATTTTCTTGATGATAATATGATCTTTTGTATTTTCAGGTCATGTGCAAAATGTAACAAAGGAATAGATGTGTTATTATCGGTGTGTGCAAATGACAATTTCCTCATTGTTGTACGTATTTTAAGAGGGGCCAAAGAAGGGGATAGCTGCGTAAATAAAATTGTACCAGTTCTACACTGTCAAATATGCGAAGAGAGAGTTTTTCATCCCAACACATTGTCTCCGCAAGGTAACATTAACAGTTTGGAATATAAAAAAGAAGATGTGGTATGATTACCAATGAGACAACTTCCTACAAGAGACCAAACCTAACAATACAGAAATTTACAACTATATGTCACCATATGGCCTTCATCAATGAGCAAATAGTAACCTATAAACAGCCCAAAAATGACAATTTTAAAACAATTCAAACATGAAAACTAACAGCCTAACTTGTGTACAAAATAATGAAGGAATATTTTTTAACAACTCAACTAACTTAACAACCACTGAATTACAGGCACATTTAGACTGGCACTAAACCCTCCTCCTAATCTGGGACAGTGGAGTAAAGTCGCAACACAATAACAAACTATGCAAAACGATAACCCCTTATTGAACTTTAATTTTATATAACAACCAAATAATGGGGTATGGTAGACAGCAGTTATAAGTATCTACTAGATGAAAATTTATAGTGGAATGTGTGAGATATTTCTATGTAATGTGGATTCATTATTTAGAGTTACACCAAACAACAAACGTTCTATAGACTTTGGCAAACCATGAAATCAGAAATCTTTGAAAATGCAAAATTACCTCAATCCACAAAGATTGATATTCACGAAAATAAATTAAAAAGTAAAATCACAAAAATACTGAACTTAGAGGAAAATCAATTCGGAAAGTTCATAATCACATGGCAAAATCAAATAACAAAACGCATCAGAAACGAATGGACAAGAACTGTCATATTCCTGACTTGGTACAGGCATTTTCAAATGTGGAAAATGCACACTTCTAAATATTCAAACTCCTGTGGAATCAGTATTTTAGTGAAAAGTAATCTTCACAGGATTTATATTTTAACACTAAAAATTTACATTATAGATCTGTTTTCAGTTTTTTTCATCTTTTTCTAACATGGAAGAGCAATATTTAAGAATATTTTTAAGGAAAATTTATTTGGTAGATGTGTAAAGAAAATCAACTTTTAATATTTAAACTTAGAACTGTGTTAAAAATATGAGTTATCTCCCATTAACAAGGTTAAAAATTTATATATCTGTTGCAAAGGTAAAACCCCATAAAAATTTCCAAAATACAAATTTCATTGGTTGGTGAAATAATAATCAGGACAGAAAAGTAGATCAGAGAGTTGTAAATACAGTCTGGGTACACACTTCAAAGAGTTTTAAATGAAGTGTGTACCCAGACTCTGTATTTATTCAGATCAGGGTTATTCAATCTAGTGTAAAGATACATGTAAATCGGTAGCATTTGATCTGTAATTATTTAAAGTCAGCTGGACTTTTCTTTTTGAATCACAAAATGACCATGAAAATTTTTCTTATTAAGTAATTAATAATTTCCTGAGAAACATTAATATTTCTCGTACTCATTTTTTAAGCGAAAAAAATGAACACAAAATATGTTCCTGGCATGACAATTTGTCTGTTTATAAGTTTACATGTTACATTTATAGTTTATCATATTTGAAAGGGATGATAAAACTATATTTTTATCTGATTATAACTCATGATTTTCAAATTTTCATGATACTTTCATCAGTCATGTCATAATAAAACAGATAAACATATATGATGAAACATTAACCAAGATTATAAATTTTTCTTAATCAGTATACTGTACTCTGAAACATGTTATATTTAAATTTCGTACATACCTTTTTAAAATATTTAGGTAATTGAAATGAAGGTAATTCTTCAATCATTGACCTCATGCAAGTTGGCAATTATTACCCATCTCTTTATAAGATTCAAATAGAATATTTGTTAGAAACTTGTTGATTGAGATTCCTGTATGTTTCATGCTTTTTCTAAAAATTTCAGAAGACCCATACAGTTTGCTACCATGTTCCTGCAATAAGAATAATCCTGGGAAGACTGCTGTTATTTTAGGACCTGCCTGGTAGGAAATTAATAACTTTATTTGTTTTCATAGATCTCATTAAAAAAATGTTAGAAGACTAGATAATAATAAGAAACAAGAAAATGTTCATTAGCACTTCCATTGATGTCAATCATGATATTCCTTCCCAGTGAAATTGATGGTATATCTGGTATAAAAAATAACCACAGCACATAAAATTTTTATGATTTTCTAATATACTTATTAAAATAATGTAGTACATTTTTGTATAATAAAGAAAGATAGAAGTTTTACATATTCATGTTATTTTAAAAATCCATTTGTCATATGAAAAATTAACCCAACTTTTGTAGAATTTTTTATTTTTTTGGTTACCAATTTTCATAGATATGAATTAGATTCTGTACACAAGCCTATAAGAAATTTCTATTTCCTTTGAACACATCAATTTAGGGTTGATCTTAACCAACAAGATCAATGAAAATTAGTTATCCAAGAAAAATTACCAACCATGCGAGGGCTGTATAGCCAGTCAAGGTCGTTAAACATTTACATTATCATCCAAGTAAAATAATGATTCCACATTGTGTCACATCAATGAAATCTCATTAAATTTTATATACACAAATTAAACCAGTTTTTATTTTATTTTATAGGTCTGGAAAACTTTTCAATGTTTCGTTTTTAGACTCCATGTTACATGGTTGTAAAGACATGGAATGGAATTTCTCAGATAGTTTCAGTATTGAAACTTTAATCGAAGAAGCAAAGTGTCCAAAATGTTCCCTGCCAGAAGACAACAGTGAGGAACCAGATCAGAAGAAGACAAAGTTATCTCCCCCTGAAGAACCAATGCCACCATTTTACTATAATCTTCATGGCATGAAATTGAAATCAGTTGAACATCCAAAGTATGTCATCAGGCATTGAAATATCTTAATTCCCCTATTGTTACCTAAGAGGGTTTGGATCGGGGTCCTTTATTTCTTTATTCTCTAATTTAAGACCCTTTTTATACCATTTTCCCTATTCTCTATTTGTTTTGCTCAATATTCTCTATTCTTTATTTGTTTTGCCTAATATTTTCTATTCTTCAATTGTCTAGCCCAATAATCTCTAAGCTCTGTATTTTATAACCCAGAATTATTATTATTCTTTATAATTTTTGTCAAACTAAATTTCAGACCACCTAATCACAGAATTGTCAATATTTTGAGTAAGAGCTGGTAGAACTTTCTATCATTTTGATATTATTTGTCCCATTAGTAGTAGACTACACTTAAAAAATCTTTTTGAGATAGAGCAGGTGCGATTTTTTAAATTTGAATTTATTGTCTAAATAATTGCACTACGAAATAACTGTGTTCTATGGCCATATATTCTGTAAACCCTGTCAATGATATTCTATATCCTGTAAACCCCACTCAGACCCTCACCTATAGTTTGTTGTAATGGCGATAGGATATTTGGGATTTTCAATTTTTGTTTCTTATGACTTCCCTTCTATCATCTTTTTCATTGATCAGCATTCTAATTTGTCTGTTAGATAAAGCTTGCAATTGTTAAAAGTTATAATTCTCATTATGGATAAACGTTAAAAACAGGCAAACGTCCTGTCCTGTGCCCAAAAAGTTTATGCTCTTAGTTTTTTGACATGCTAAACATAAAAACTTAGGGAGAAACAATTTTGAAATACTGTAAAAGCACAAATTTTCGTGGGGGATTTAATTTCGTTTATTTCGTGGATAAGAATTATCCACGAAATTAAAACCCTAACGAAAATTTAACTGTAGATTTACATTATTTTATGATCTGACTAAATCTTATTGACATTATATAATTGATGAACATAAATGCAGACAATGAAATAAATAGGTTAATTGATTAGACATCGATATTCAAAGGTTTTCTTTAAGTCAGATGATAATCCTAATCCTTTGTTTGTACAGTAATTAATAAACACCAAGAACTATCAATCAATGTCATTATCAGTCTAATGCGTCTGTAATGCCCTCAAGTTGTAATACATTTATTACACAATCAGTGTGTAAAAGCCAATTAGCGTGTGCAGGTTACAACACTTGATTAGTGCTCACTGTTACTATGAAATGCAATTATTGATTTTTCCCAACGGCAAAAGTTCACATCAGTTTTATGAGTATTGTCAATTATAAAGAGACATTTGTATAATTTTTTTCTAAACTTAAAAACCACGAAAATTAATCCCCACGAACTTACTTTTGGATACAAAACCACGAAATTTTAACCCCACGAAAATTAATGTTTATACAGTATACGTTTTTGGAGAAAGATTTTTTAAAAATAAAAAAAAAAATTTTAGAATATAATTTTAACCATTGCTTTAAAAGATACTTATACAGTTTCCTAGACAAGTGGAATAAGTCAAGAAAAAATGCATTATATACATTTTTTTTATAATTTCAGATTCAGTCGTTTGTTAGAGTACCTGAGACAAGATGGATATAAATGTAGCCGGACACACTTAGATGTCTATGGTGTCAGAACAAACGCAACACTGAAACAGATAACAGACATTATGTACAAATACTGTAAACAAAAGTCCTGATATTTTATTTGATATTTGTTATTTTTTATACACCTGTGAACGATAGAATATTATATGGTAAACCAATGTTAGACTGTCTAGTGTAAAGACTTTTCAATATTTAACAAAGCCATTGTTAGTTGACTAAAAATTTGCCTAAATTATAAGAAAAGGGTCAGAGGGTTTTAGTTCTATTTTGACAATTTTATGCGAATTTTTGATTCTTTGAAAAAAGTCAGCATAGTATTTATTACATGTTGCTTAATCTTATTTATATATTTGTATAATTTTTAGTCATTTTTTTTTAATTTTATTGATTATGAAGAACTTTTGTTGGATGATGTTCATGTACATGTAATAAAATTACCCCAGTATGTTAAAATTTATTGCTGCAGAAAATCATGTGACAAACAGTGATTCATAATAACTCTAGTTTGAAAAGACCAATTTTCTTATTCTGTATGTTTTATCATGAAGGTTAGGTTGTAGGTATAAAGTAGAAAATCAAAGGATATGGGTTAACCATCGATGACCATAAAATCAGTACACACAACAAAAAAGGAAACAAAAAGCAAAGAAACAGCGCTTTTATTGCTGGCCTTCATCTCAAACTCACAGTGAAGTCATCAACACAGAGCATGCTCACAATTTTAAATCTTGGCTCTCCCTTTAAAGAATCCGTATGTAACATGTAATTTGTGATAGTATAGTAGGCAGGCAGGATGACTATAGCTGTAACGTAACGGTACCCAAATTGCACCTATTTAGCAAAAATAGCAGCGGACATCTTACAAGATTTCTTAGAGACTAAACAATTTGTATTTTTGTGATTTGATACTACGCACATCTTTCAACATAGGTAAAAATAATAAGATATGCACAAAGCGTTCACAGTATTTATCAATAGATGAAGTGTTTACTGAAAAATCAAAATGTACTGAAACGTCGCCATGCGACGTCACCAAAACGTCATCTTTTTAAAATGATCAAATACAATATGTTACAAGTATCCATTTAAAAAAAATGAAAAGTAAGCATGGACTAATATCCAATTGTTCAAAATATTTGAAAAAAATAATCAAAAGCTCTGTAATTAGACGTTTGACGATGCCAATTTAAGCATGGATGCAATTTGGGTACTCCTCATTTCAGAATCATTGATGGTTTGGAGGTCAGTTTAGACCGATTTTTCTATGATTCCATATGGATTAAATATCAAATTGGTGTGCCTATAAAATAAAGAAGGATACGGCTACAAAATAAACACAAAATGAACATTTTTGTCTTTATCATAAAAAAACGTAGGTGAAAAAACTGTAAAAATAGGTGCAATTTGGGTACCGTCACGTTAAGGCTTCTCTAACCGTGCAAAGTATCTAATATCAACTTTCTAGAAAGTCATTTGTGTCAACAAGAATTTTACCACATAAAGTTGATGCAACTGATAATGAAATGAAAGATTTATATCTTGTTTTATCAACAGGAAGTTTCAAGCTCTACAAAAATACCATGTTTATGTCATTTGAGAATGGTTCAACAAATTTTCTAATTTGTTTTGATTTTCATGACAAAATTGGGTTGAAGTTTATATAAACATTGTTCACTTTTGCCATTCAGGAGTTTTAGTTCTTGATTGGATTAAAAATGACACCTTATGTTGTTTCCATGCAATATCTTGGAAACTGTTTAACAACTTTTAAGATAAAAATAAATTGTTTCTGATGACAAAGATTGAGGCCATGTTTGATTTTGACTTATTTTAAATTATGCTTGACAGGAGTCATGGTCATTAGTTGCTTTACTTATATACTTATATATACTTAGTAAAACCTTGTATAACCTCAAGTCATTTGACAGCCTCATGTCTTATTTGGAGGTCAAGATTTATAGGATTTCTTTTATTTGAAATAAAGTAGCAAGCTGGCATAAGTTTGTTTTAACTACTTTCCTTCAAACTGTATCACACTAAAGAACAAGAATGTGTCCCCAGTACACGGATGCCCCATCCGCACTATCATTTCCTATGTTCAGTGGACCGTGAAAATGGGGTTAAATCTCTAATTTGGAATTAAAATTAGAAAGATCATATCATACAGAACATATATACTAAGTTTCAAGTTGATTGGACTTCAACTTCATCAAAAACTACCTCGACCAAAAACTTTAACCTGACATGGGACAGACGGACGAACAGATGAACGGACGAACGGACGACTGGACGAACGAACGAACAGACGGACGCACAGACCAGAAAACATAATGCCCATAAATGGGGCATAAAAAGTTATCTATCCCCAGCTTCAATTGACTGTTACATTGTTAAACCAGAAATTTTGATCCATAGATATAAGAAGATGAATGAGTGCCAATGAGATAACTCTCCATCCATGTCACTATTTGTAAAATTCAACCATTATAGGTCAAACTACGGGCCTTGGCTCACACTGAACTTCAAGCTATAAAGGGCTCTAAAATGCCAAGTGTAAAACAATTCAAACTATGACATATCAGGAAAAGATGCATTTTTTGACTGATTTTTATCATTCAAACTGATTTAATTTGAAAACGAGTGCATGGACCCCTATTTTTTAAAACGACATTTTGTTTCATTTTGCAGGGAGATTATGTGGATCAAATTTTATAAAACTGTAAATAGTGCAACTTTTTTTAATTTTGATACATATACAGCAAAAATTACATTTTTTTCTCAATTCATGACCATTTGATAAATATGAGTTATTTCTGAATAAAAAAGGCATAATTTTTTAGGATACTTATAAAAAATAGAAATTACAAATTATTTAACAAATAACAATTTGTGTTTATCTTTTAAAACAAAAAAGTTATGGCTTTCTTTCGAAAGGGACAATACGGCCATAAATCCGAATTTTGAGCAAATATACAAAATTTCGACCTCATTTAACTCGAAAAGTAGAACATGAAGGTATATTTTTTATACCATATTTGATTTAATCAGGCAAAAAATAGCCTACATGGAAATTTTCATAAACTGTAAATACGGGATCAATACTGTATTGTATGCCCTTAAATAACCTACATATATCACCATATGTTGTATTACCTTCAAATTCTTCTTGTAATCCATTCAGCTGTTCAGGAATGAACTATCAAGAATCAAGGACAAATGGACACGATGATTTAAGAAATAATTCATGGAAGCCATAGATTTGTTGAAAATTTACACATGGCCTGGACCGTGATATTCGAATTTTATCCTGAGCGTTAGCGAGGGATAAAATTAACGAATATCACGGCCCAGGCCATGTGTAAATTTCCAACAAATCTATGGCTTCCATGAATTATTTTGATTCTAATAGGACAAATAAGTTCATTCAAATACTAAAGCGAGGTTGGGTATGCCGTGTGTGTAGCTGTTCCTTTTTACTGATCCTTGTTGGATAAAGCTCAAATATTCTCATAAATCTGTAGCTTGCATTGATTATTTCGTTAATAACCGCTAGAAAGAATATGTTTAATTCTCAAACCCAATATTTCCGATTTTTAGTTTACATGTTTTCTCGTAAACTATCGTCAAATCCAAAATTGAAATTTCGTAAAACGAAGGAGCTGCCATGTTGACTCACTGAAATCAAATGCAATAGAATAGAAAACAAAACAAAACCTACCTCAGAATTCCATTTTAATACAATATTATACGAACTTCGATGGTTACAAAAAAGTTTATATTTTTGTGACATTGACTAAATATTGTTTTTATACTGCAACTTAAATTAGTATATTGATAGCTTTTTTAATATCGTAACATAAATATCAAGCTTATTTCCATCCCTTAATTAACCCCTGATTATGGAGAAAGTGTTCCATGATGAAATTGACATTGCACAAAATATACATGTAGCTGTGTTACAATTTAGGAAATAAACAAAACTAGTTGCAATATATTAATTCTTTTTATTATGCATCCGATTAAGAATAAAAGTTCTTGTCTTTTATTTCATTACAATTTCTAATACAATAAAATTGGCAAAGCGTTTGCAAAGTAGGCTCAAATACATGTGGATTTACGTGGGAGGAATATTGTAACATCCATTATTATGTGTCTGAGTCTGCGCTAAGTATAGATATATCGAGTTTTTTCACACAGTGTTGTTTACAAAGCGAAAGAAGGATGTCATATTAGAATCATAGATAATGTATGGCAGGTTATTTTCACAGGTGTATTAAAGGAATTTCATGAATTTTCATTAAATACGGTATACAAAATATTTTGGTGGTTATTATTTTTGGCAATTCAAAACATTTATTCAATTCCATTACATGTGCAAAGTCAAATTTTTATGGAATTTATTTCGGCGATTTTATTCTATCTGCAAAAATTTACACTCCCCAAAAGTAACCTGCTATACAGTAATAAAATGGTTTTAGAAAAGGCATACAATTTAAAAAAATGTTGTGGTTTAACATCAATAAGACCGAATAATAAAACCATAAACATTATGAGATCTGCATACAGTTTGTTTTTTTTATTTTTCATTATCTCATGTTTCTGTATTGGCTTATTTCCTAGGTAATGACTTCACCACAATGGGACGTCTTAATGTGATACATGTAACTGTTTGACAATATATGGTTCTTTGTGTATCAATTGTCATATGGACAGAATCAAAATATAATCTAATACATCTTGATTGCTTTATTTATATACCGGTACATATATCATAACTTTAAAATCTTTGATCTGCAACAATTTATTTTCCTGTTGGGATACTTTTTTAGATTGTCAATTAATATCACAAATAAGCAAATATTAGCAAAAGGAACATTAAGCACATTTCTTATTTATATGGATGAAAAATTTAAAATTACTTATACTGACCTAATCATGAAAATATACACTTAACATCATATAAAACTGAACACATATATTTTTTTTTTATAATATTAAAATATTTTCATGATTAATAATTGAAAATTCAGTATTTTACAGAAATGCAATATAATAAAGTGTGATTGATTATATATATGATACCTGCACATGCTACAGTAGAATATTACAATTAAAAATTGAAATGTGATTAAGAATTGAATGCTCTTTTTTGTAAATTTATTGGGGTGTAAAAGCGTTGACCGAAGTACATTTTGCGGAAGCGCTTCATACTTAAAATGTGCGCACGGTCAACGCTTTTACAACCCTATAAAGTTACAAAAAAAAGCATTCAATACTTATAATTACATTTTTACCTATAGGATCATGAAAACACGCCTTTTATCAAGTTTTTATTTTATTTACCTGTGCACTTTATTGTGGGACCTCATGTCATCATGAATGAAAAGTTTTATTGAGTGATACAACTGCTTAAGGAATAACACATGATGTGCAGTTAGCCAATCAGAATAACGTATTGTAACGAAACATACATCTAATGTAATTATTCATTAATAAAAAATAAATAAAAGAAAACAACACTTGATAAATTAGAGGCCTCTGAAACACCTTTCTGGATTTAACCTTCATGAGGAACACTCAAATGTAATGTACATACAAACCAATACATTTAAGGTGGTACCTAACACTACAGGGAGATAACTCTGTAAAGTCAGCAAAACGTTTTAATTACATTGTGGTGTTAATGGAATATTAAGCTTCTCAATGATCAAAATTGGTGTTTGTCAAACTGCTATATAACCAGTGTAATTTTTCTGATAAAACGGTTGGTTCAAAATTTTTGAAATTTTTATATTTTTGTTAAACATGTTAAAGGGTCAAAGTAAATACTTTGTCAAAATTTATTTAATGAAATGAATTTAATGAAAATTGCTTGTTTAATTTAATGAATAAATTAAGCCAAATTAATTTTCATGAAAGTGTTAGGTACCACCTTAATATTGAAATATGGGGAAAACTCATAACAAACAATAAGATCTATTTAGTACAAAAAATATGATAATGCCTTAGAGACCTCACAGAAACTACATTTACAATTCATACATACACAATGATGCTATATACAATTCAAATACAAATTTAAAATTAGAACATTAAACAATCTACTGTTATAAAATCCTAAAATATAGTTTATGATGCTCTCTATACAATGAAGATTAATTAAATAACAAGTATCAAGATTTTGGTTTTAAAATAAAGAACAGCAATAAAAGCAATGTTCCTTTGCTTTGGATGTTTAAGAGTATTAATGTAGAAATTATTGCTGCATTATACAAACATGCATATATACTATCATATGATGAGTTTTAAACTTTATATAAAAGAAAATTATTATTAGAAAAACATTATTTAAAATGTAAAATGTTCTGCACCTGTCATGTCCATTGAATCAGATATACTTTAGTTCAAAAAATTATTGTGACTTTTGAGCAATGTATAAAAATATGATACAGTTATTACAAATTCTGAAATACTGCATAAATATAATGATTTCAAATGTGTGTTTTTATTTTAGTAAAAGCTATCCAGTCTTAATTTTTGCAATATCAAAATAAAATCGCAATATTAAAACAATATTTACGATAATAAAAACAGTGAAAATTTTCTATATGCCAAATTAGGTGCACCTACGACATTAATATTTTTGATGTTGATATGAAGTACATTGTAATAAAAATAATTCACAATTTCTTTATTCCATGTACTGGAATTTTCAGTTTAATATACTTCTAAGTGGCTCAAATTCCTCAAATATAATTAATCACCACTTTAAGTCAACTCAGATATTGCAGATGTCAACCTTAGACACACGTATTATTCCAATTTGATGAGATATATATGTATATGTGAGCTTGCATAGAATGACAGACGGAATGACATCACCATTCCTGTATCCCCCAGATAGGCGCATATTAAACGTTCCAGTATCATTTCATTACTCTAAGAATTGCAGACTTTAATTGTTCCGTAAACACACTCTCATTATCACATTCCCAGGCACAGAACAGGATTCCAATGAGTCTTTCAAGAGTTGCTGCATTACCGATTTTGTTTCTCCATTTATACAAAATACGGTAACATAAGTCTGTTTGAGCGTCATGCTTTATTATTTCAAAATCAGATTGACTTAATTCAAGTTGTAATGCAACACTATTTGCCTTTGAAATATTTATAGCTTTACTGAGGATTGAAAGGTCTAATTCTTTTAATTGTTTTTCTTTGAATGCCTGCATGTCATTTCCAATCCATTCTTCTACAAAATAAATTATATAATTGTCAATGGTTTTCAATAAAAAAAAAGATATTTTTAATTTAATGTTATTGTGTGCTGAATCATGCTATGGTAAATTCCTATTTCAAGTGGGATGGAATATGAAATCATTTTTTTTTGGAGTTTTGATGTACATTTTAAAACCATACTTGCCATCAAAATTTCAGTTGCATACATAATGATTCAATACTGTAACCCAAGTTATTTTTGCAGACACTTTTCTTGCCCAATTTGCGGCAATTTAATTTTGTGACTAAATACCTACAAATTTATTGTAAGGCAGCATGCATTTTTTTTCAAAACCACTAAATCAAATGTCTTAAAAAATATAAAAAAGAAGATGTGGTACGATTGCCAATGAGACAACTGTCCACAAGAGACCAAAATGACACAGGTTTT
Source organism: Mytilus edulis (assembly GCF_963676685.1). NCBI lineage: Eukaryota > Metazoa > Mollusca > Bivalvia > Mytilida > Mytilidae > Mytilus > Mytilus edulis. Next base: position 34,258,886 of record NC_092345.1, on the reverse strand, counting down.
CCTCATTCCTGGAAAATTGGTAACAAGGAAAATAAATGAATCCACAGTATGCAATTCTTGTTTTTTACATACTGTAAATTCAGAATGTATTGCGAGGGTTTTGTTATTGTGAAAAAATGTAACAGTTGTAAACGCAATAATTTAAACTTGCATTTTGAAATATTTTATATGAATTCAACAGAATTTTACTAAAAATCGTAAATATTAAAATCGCATTTAAGTCTAGACAAAATCGAAATAATAAATGCACACATAATTTCTGAATTTACAGTAATAAATCTTACCAATAGTTATATCTTTGACAGGTTGTGTTTTCCCAGGGTTTGTATAAGGCACTGATTTCTCTCCTTGAGTCATAGCAGGAATCTCTGAAGAATTGTTTGCCATTCTTGACTGGCTATCTTTATTGACATCTAAGTTTGTTTCTGAAAATAAAAGGTTTAATCTTTTTTTAAATGAGATTGAAAGTATTGACTAAAGTATTTTCTGAATATAAACCTAGATATATTTATAGATTATCGTTGATCATCTCAATGAGATTGTCTTTCTGGCTTGAGTCGACATGTCTAAAGCGAGAACAGCAATCGAGTTGAGATGACCAATGATAATCTGTTTATCGCTATTTTACCTATCACGACGTTGTCAGTTTCATGTCAGTTTCATTAGCAACGCCCGGCACATGCCTTCTTGGTTTCTAGCAATAATTTTCCATCTCAAGCGAGTAGCATGATATGAAAATTATCACAAAAAAAGATCAAAGGAAAAATGCACAAAATAGCAATAATATCAGATTATTACATGGCACTTTTCATATCGCATGTATTATCAGCCCTAGGTTCAATATCAGCCCAAGAGCCGCACGGCTCGAGGGCTGATATTGACCAAGGGCTGATAATACATGCGATATGAAAAATGACATGTTATGATCTTTTTATCATATGCTTCAACAGTAGAGAAAAATAACAGATTCACATATTGATCCTTTTATGTGGTTCCTGAAGTTTAAAGAGTAAAAAAGTTCACGGCCGTCGGGCCCAAAATTTGATACATTCAATATGATTGATTGATTGATTGATGGTTGCTTAACGTCCAGTGGAACATACATTCAATATGAAATCTTTCTATCATATGCCTCAACAGAGAGAGAGAAAACAAACATTTTAATATGGACGAATCGGCAAAAAATAATTCAACAATATACCTAATGATCATTGTTTGGAAAAGTCAACTTTTTAAGGAAACTTTCTAAATTATGTTCAGTAAGAAAAACTTAAAAAATGCATTTATTAAATAATTTGTATGTTTTTTGTTTTTTTTATTTTTTTTATTATTTTAAACAATATACTTTCCAGTATTTAAATAATTGTTTTGTACACTACTTCGTAATGTTTTTCACTGAAAACGTAGCATTGAGGTGTATTTTCCGGAATTGGCCGAGTATTACTGGAATGCCATGTGATAACGTTACGGAAAGGCATGTGATAACAATCGAAGCATGTGATAAACTTTTCATATCAGCCCGCTAAGCACCAATTCGAAAAATATGGAATTTACGTCAATTTAATGCTATTATCATACGGTAAAATTTATATGTTATTTAGTCTAAGTATATGATAAATATATATATCATACAGCATCAACTGAACATTACATTATCATGATTATGATGGTTGTTTTGGGATAGGGCACATCAATTTATCCAAAACAATGTTAAGCATATATTTTATCATATCCCTGTCCAGAAATTGGAACATAGTCAAGGTCTAATACATCTTACCAGAGAAACATGTACACAGAAGAATTATTTTATAACCAAATATAGCAAATTTATAACAGTATCCAAGAAGCGGATGTCCCTGACATGTTTAAACCGCCACATTCTGAATGTATGTGCCTGTCCCAAGTCCTGAGCCTGTAATTCAGTGGTTGTCGTTTGGTTGTGGTTTTTTTTGTTGCACATTTAATTTTCATTCATTTTTTTGTACCTAAATAAGCCTGTTACGATTAGTCATCTCGTTTGAATTGTTTTACATTATCATTTTGGGGCCTTTTATAGCTGACTATGCAGTATGGGCTTTGCTCATTGTTGAAGGCAGTTTGGTGACCTACATGTATAGTTGTTAATTGCTGTGTTCTTTGATCTCTTATGGAGAGTCGTCTCATTGGCAATCATACCACATCTTCTCTTAGGAATATCTATAATATTCAATTTCATACTTTATTTTGCCTTTATAAAAAATGTATTCCAGTGTTACTGAGTCTTTTTGTAGATGATCTCGCATTTGGCACAAATACATATTTTCAATCCTGGTAAATATGATGAGTTTATGTATAGTATTATTGGAAAAAAAAATGTCAAACAGAATGTTTCAAGTTAAGAAATTATGAATCCAATGTCCAATCATTTAAACAAATGTTTAACAATCAATAATATTTTTACCTTGTGTATAATTCTGATCATTTCTAGGAACAGCGATATTATGACTGTGACCATGTTGTAAAGTTATGTCAGTGTCATCTCCAGGAGGTTTCATATTAGGATAAGCTATGTCTACTCTGTCGTCAATTGCAAGAGCATACGATGGTTGTCTATTATATTTGGCCGAGTCTGGTATTGCTGTTTCAGAATGTCCCTCTGTGCAAGTAGTCCCTTTTCCAGATTTCTTTTCTGTTTCCTGTCCCTTTAAATTCTTTTCATTTTGAAATGAACTTGCACCTCCAATTGCATATGGGTTTTGACCACTTGCCTGCTGTTCTAGATTAGCCTCATGTGGAAAGATTTCATTTCTCAGTCCTAAATGCATTGTATTTTCGGTCATAGTTTTTAAAACAGATTTGATGTTAACTCCTTGTTGGAGTAATCTTTCTTTTGGGAATTCTTCTCTTTTTCTTTCAGGGAATTGTTGACTATAATAAAAATCTGGAAATCCTCGAACATAAACAAGCACAACATAAGCTTTGTCTTTGTAAATAACAACACCAGGGCACCCTGATGCACCACTGACAAATTCACACTTAATTACTAATCTATCTTTTCTGTCCAACCCTATATATCCATTTGGTTTTCCGTACTCCTGACAAAACTTCTCCATGTCTTTCATTTTTGTTTCTGTAGGAGTCCAAAGACCAATCCCAAAATTAAAGTTTTTTTCATCACTTTTATTGTGGCCAATTAAATAAATCTCTTTATCATCATCCTCTTCGGGATCCAGACTCTCAAACAAATCTAAAGGAGGTGGAAAGTTTTTATTCTTTTCTCGTTTTAGTTTTAGAACTGCAACATCTAAAACTTCATTCTTATACATCACTTGTGGTTCTATTTTGAAAACATTTAAATCTGACTCTGTATTACTTGATCTTTTATTCTTGTCAACGTAATTAAAATCCACATAACATTTATCAAGGCTGCTTTCATACTCTGTGTTAATCATTTTGTTCCCTGTTCAAAACAGTTATGATAAATAATTATATGAAAAAAATACACATACACAATTTTAAAATATAATTTTTATAATATACAATTAGTAACATCTATATTAGATTGATTTTCAAAGGAAAGGTATGGAAATTTTGCATCTGTAAGACACCAATGGTTATCCTTTGTGTCTTGAAGATGCATACATTAGCAAAATGTACTCCCTCTTTACTCCAACCAAAAACAAGAGGCTGTCACAACGACAGCAAACCGTATTTATTAATATTTATTTGTGTCCTGGCAATATCACAAGAACCATTACTGATGAATGTTGAAAGTGAAAATCGTCAATATCAAATTTGACCTCCATTTTGTCATCAGTATCAACATCTTAAAATTTGAAAAGCTTAGATTGAATGGTTCATGAGTAAATGCAACAACGTGAATGGAAACGCCATTTCACAATCTTTCAAGAACCATAACTCCTAAACGGTAAAAGTCAAAATCATCATTATTGAACTTGACCTCTAATTTGCCATCAGTAACAACATATAAAAATTTCAAAAGCTTTGGTTGAATGGTTCATGAGAAAATGCACGGACACGACTGGAAACACCATTTTTCAATCTTTCAAGAACCATAACTCCTGAACGGTAAAAGTCAAAATCGTCATTATTGAACTTGACCTCTATTTTGTCATCAGTAACAATGTATTAAAATTTGGGAAGCTTAGGTAGAACAGTTCATGCGTAAATGCACGGACACGACTGGAAACTCCATTTTTCAATCTTTCAAGAACCATAACTCCTGAACGGTAAAAGTCAAAATCGCCATTATTGAACTTGACCTTCATTTAGTTGTCAGTAACAACATATTAAAATTTTAAAAGCTTTGGTTGAACGGTTGATGAGTTAATGCACGGACAACATTTATATTAAAATATAAAATGACATACAGTCATGGTTAAAATTTATATTAATTAATAGTAACTTCTGAAAATAAATTTACAGTAATCATCTCAAGACAAAGGGAGGTAATCAAACATATGCATAACAGTTCTTTAAAGAAAATTGAATTACCTCCCTTACACTGCTTTTAAATTGTCTAAATTGTCCTTTAACCAGAAAAACCCTTGTTACCCCCCATAACCATACCTGTAGTATGGAAACTTGTGGTATAATTTCAGAGAGATTTATACACTTAAACACACTTAAACACACCTTTGGAACCATAACCCCTAAAATCAATCCCAACCTTCCTTTTGTGGTTATAAATATTGTGTTAAAATTTTATTGATTTCTATTTACTTATACTAAAGTTATTATCTGGAAACCATCTGTCTTCCGATGACGCGGACAACAATGCAGACGACAACGACGCCGACAACGAAGAGAATGATGTGATACCAATATAGGACCAAATTTTTTAATTTTTGCGAGGTATATTACCAATGAGACAACTCTCCACAAAAAACCAAGCATGACGAAAAAAGTGTTGAAACTGAATGTTTGAATGAATTTTATAAGTCCAAGGAACATTACTGTGCACAAAATCATCAGACCACAACAAAATTTGAACTTGATCTGTAACTTGTCATTATAAAACAATACCCCAAATATCAATCAATATCTTCATCAGCATGAAGTAAAAAAAGTGGGGAAAACTGAATTGCTGGATGGACAGACAGACAGACGGACGGACGGATGGACGAAAGGACAGAAGGACAGACAGACAGACAGACAGACAGACAGTACCCTTCGACTTTGTCGGTAGAGGACTAATAAGGAAAGAAACAAAAGAAAAAACAAAAGAAAGCAAAGAAAATATAGTACATTAGCATTCATTGGATCAAGCTACAGGATTGATATGGTGTCATCTTGTGCATTAGTTAATGAATAAAATTGAGAATGGAAATGGGGAATGTGTCAAAGAGACAACAACCCGACAAAAGAGCAGAAAACATGTAAATGTGTAGTTGAAATATAAACTTCATACGATATATGATTTTCAAAAATTCAAAGTATCTGAAAACACATCTTAAATTATTACAATACAATTCAGCATCACTTTCAAGCTGCTAACAAATATTGAAGTAGTAGCAGAGAAAATTGTATCAGCAGATGGAGGAACAAACAGATGATCAGATAGACAAGGGTCAAACTTAATGTGCCCTCCACTTATTAGCGGGGGCATTAAAAATAATTCTGAAGAAAGTTTATAAATGATTTATTAATCATTTGACAAATAATGAAAGTATGTTACATATATATTCTACTACTGCATCCTGTGTGATACGATATTTATTCACTCAAGGCAGTTAAATTTTCTAACTTTTTGAATATTTAAAACTGTTGAGATTGGGTAAATATCTTATTACACAAGATTTTGTGGTGTAATATGTTTCTCTAACGATTTTCTAACAATATGCAGGCAAACTTATTCCTACTTTTTAAATGATCTGGAAAAAGATGTGTTCTTTCTATGTGACTTCATCAGGCATGGTCGCCTTTTTTCATGCCATCACAATTAGAAATTCAGAGGAAAGTAAGATAATTCGATGTCATAATCGGATTTTAACCAATGAAGAACAGAGATCAAAGGAACCACACGTTGATGATTTTTTTTTTATACAATGGATGCAGAAAGGGATAAATTGACAACAAATTAGAGAAAACCTATTATACTCACATATATTAACATTAACAACATGGGCTGCAGTTATGATTTTATCTTCACCTACTCTCCAACATGTTCCATTTGCCTTAGGTCCATGAAAAATTCCAACTGATTTTGATACTGCAAGGAGGATTTCCATTTTATGAGCACTTATTATATAATTTGGTTGGAATTCATCTATAAAACAGACATCACAATTATGAATATTATAGTATTTTTTTCAATTTTCATCTGTGATTTTGTGTATCTTGTCTCCATTATATAAAGCAAGAAATATATAGTCTTATATTGATACTATTCATGCGAGTGGATTATCGAATTTATCCAATCGAGATAGTAAAATTTAAAATTTAACTATCGAGAGTAACTTTGTAAGAATCGGTTTCTGTCATGATTTTTTTGTTTAACGAAAATTCCCTCATTCCACATTCCACACAGTTGTCATTTAATTTACACCTTGGTAACGTTCAATATCATAGCAGCTACATAGGGCTACATAGTTTTAGACAACTGAACGTGTAGCTAGCCACTAGCTGCTGTCTAGATCTAATTAGCAGCTAGGCTAGCTACACATTCAGTAGTCAAAAAAACTGCCTTAGGCCCTATGTGGATCTATGTAGCTGCTATGATACTGAAAGCAACCATGTAGGTATATTTTGATTCATCCTGTGAGCTGATAAAGGTAATGACACTTAAACTCATCCAATCATCTTCTGAGACCACATGTTGATTAAAATATTTTATACAATGGGTGCAGAAAAGGATAAATTGTCGGAGAATTGGAGAAATGATTTTACAGAAGATAAATTCAATCTTGATCTCTTCATAGTACATTTTGTACATGAATTTTCAGAAAACATTTTTGCTACATTATCTATTTATGTCATGATTTAAAGTAACCATTTATTTTGTATCATATAATAGAATGTGTAATATTATTGTTATTTCCTGCAATACAATCAGATCAGACAAACATCAGAGAAAGTATCCAAAAATGCTGTTCACAAGGTTCAAAAATCAAAGAGCTGAATAGCTCTGAGGGGAAAGACAGCCCTTGTTTCTATTTCATTTTTTTTTTGGAGGAGGGGTATCTTTTGATAGTCTTCATATAAAGAATGAAAAAAAGAACATCTAGAACATGTGGAAGGTTGACACTATTGGAATCAATTGTTGTTTAATGTAATTTCGTTTCTTTAGTTTAGGATTCAATTTAGACCAATGGAAGAGATCTGCATCTTCTAAATTTAAACATTCAATTAAAGTTGATAGTTAATTATTTAAAATTCAACTAGTTGAATTCTATCATTTAACAACAACTACAATTATTTTTGAAATCTTAATAGTGTACGACTGAACTGCAGGCTAGGGCCATTTTCCATTTTTTGTGACAGTACTCTTAAGATTTTAAATTTTTTTCTTAAGAAAGTTAGGTCTGAAAAATCTATTCAGTTTTAAATTTCCATTGACAAAGTTCCCAGTTACATCTCTCATCACAGGGATACAGGTACTAATAAAAATAACAATATGATTGATGTAAACTGTGTGAAGCTTGTTTCCAAATCCTACATTTTGAAATATTTGTAAAATTTCATGATTAAATAGGTTAAAACTACAAAATGCAACATTTGTAATTTTTTTTGTAACTATTACAATGATTATATTGGTACACAAAATTTAGTTTTAATGGAAGACTACTTATCATATACTAAATGTCACATGTTAAGTGTTTATTTTAGTGGATAATAAACTCATAAATTGAGGTGCTCCTGAATTGGAGGAAGATTCTCAAAACAGAGTTTTACAGAAAAAAATGGAAAAGATCGTTTATCTCCCCGATCTCATGTAGCCCCTCGGACTTCCTGTTTACTTTGAAAATTGTTGACCTACAAATTAAAGTAGGGCCTATTGCATGTTGATGTTTGAATCATCTACAACAAACACCATTATGTTTAAATTAAACAAATACTATTTTTTAATAAGTGCACAATCTTTGAGAATGATTTAAATAACCAGTGAAGGATATCCCTGCTGATGCGTAGTGTGGCATTCCAACAATGACGTCACTATAAAATATAATGTAGGTTGGATATATATAGAATATCTCGTCATACTGATTTTTCCGGATTGTAAAAGAAACGTAAATAGTGTAAAGGAGAACTCAATATACGATAATTTCGAGAGAAATAGAAGGGAAATGTGTAAAAAAGTGTTTAAAGTCAATTTATTCAATTGTGTCTCCCCATCTCATCATTCTCAGTAAGATTTGTTGGGGGGTTTTCCACACTATAAAAACAAAATGAATGATGTGAGGGAATGTCACTCTGGTCAACCCCATTAGGGATTGACGGCTTGAAGATATGATGAATATCAGTGAGAAAAAATAGTAAAATTTTGTTTGCATTGTTTAAAAATACCAATATTTCTTCTTTTGCCAAAAAATGCATATTTTTGCAATCCATTATTTCAAATGCTTCTGAAAAAGTTATTATTTTTATAGAATTTTATAATACATTTGGTATAACTATAAATTCCTGAAAACATTTGTTTAAGTTAAATAAGAATGCTCGTTTAAACATCAGGATAGGTTGTTTTTATAAAATCTGATGATTAATAGAGAAAAAGATACAAAAATGTTGTTTTCATTGTTTAAAAATGCCAATACTTCTTTCAATTAGAAATAATGCACTATTGTTTGCAGTCAGTCTCTTCTTAAATGCCTCTGGATAGGTTATGTTTTATACATTTTAATTATGTAAGGCAAAAGATAATTTATCCTTTTTTTGTTAAATAAATAAGAAACTAGAATGGATATTGTGTACCGTCATAGGATTTTTAAATTCTCTTTATTCATCATAACACCTAAGGTTGCAACTACAGAAGAAGAGTGTTATTAAGCACATATAAATACCTTTTTCTTTCTTTGGTTCTTTTTTTTCAACATAGTAATTGATATTATCATTTCCTATGTTTACAGTTTCTGTATATCCATAATAGTGATGAATAATAGCATTTGCAGGTGGTCCTAAAAAATCAAATAGTCAATATCAAATGTGTAAGACCTCTTTTAGTCTCAATTTTAACCACATTTTCTTACAGAGTTCCAGTTATCAATAATAGGTTGCACATGTACATGTGCGAGAGTAGATTTATCAGTATCTTTCAACTTGTAGTATGTTCTTACAGATGGTAAAATGAAGGGGTAGTATGATATTAATTATTCTTACTTTCCTTGATAAAGAGTAATGGTCCTTGATTGATTTAAAATACATTGGTTATATTTTAGTACCTGAGAAACAGATCAAACCACTAAAACTTCTCATTGACAAATAAACCATGAACATGAGGTCAAGGTCATATGAAACCTTCCAGACATATATGTACACCATTCAATCTTTCAATACACTAAATATAATGGCCCAATTACTTATAGTATCTAAGAAATAAACCAAACAACAACAAAAAAAACACCAAAACAAAGCATTGTTCAATGAACAATAATAAATAGGTCAAGGTCAGACGAAACCTGCCAGTCAGATATGTATGCCTTGTCATCATTACATCCACCATATAAAGTTCACATATTGCTTATAGTATCTTATAATCAGACTTAACCTTGATTCATGAAATGAGTTGAGGGTCGGATAAACCCAGAGTCTATAGACCATGCAAGGAATCCTATATAGCTATCAAATTACTCAAAATAAGTGAGAAGTCAAACGACAAAAAACTTAGCATTCACTGATCCATGAAAATGAGGACATATGACAGATGGAAATTTGTAACATAAGGTATCTGCATACAAAGGATGAAGCATCTAGGACTTCTTACCACTGAAATATAAAGTACAAATAGTCTATGCTGTCCCCAACACCACCAAATTGTAATCCTTCTATCCCCCATTCTGCAACATTCATCAAAGGCAAGACAAAGACAATATTTGGCTCTTAAATTCTCAAATACTAGACAGTGCACTGTGTCACACAGAAACATCAAACTTGCATTTTTACTTAACATTTTTGAATTTATTTTCAAATTCTCCAAAGAAAAAAAGTTTTATTTTAAGTATCACAAAAACTTAAAGATACCAAAAATCATATGAATGAGGTCAAGGTTAGATGAATCCTGACAGACATGCAGACATATACATCTTACAATCATTCCACTTACATCAAATACAGTTCACAAATTACTTACATTACGTAGTTATCTGAGAAATGGTCTTAACCATGAAAATTTTATTTAACCAATGAACCATGAAAATGAGATCAATGTCATATTAACCCTGGCAGACTGGCATGTACACCTTGCAATTATTCCATGAACTGATTCAGGGGCAGATCCATTCTCAAAAGGGGGGTTCCATACCTAGGATAAAGGGAGGTTCCAATCATATGACACCAATCAAATGCATTGATCCAGGCCTCTACAATAACTTTTTTTTCAACTTGTTCTGTAGGACAAGTACAAACCAAAATTTACTTGTCCGAATGAAATTGCTACTTGTCCAAAAAATTCTATTTAAAATAAACTTTTTACATTTTTGTCGAGCCTGCAACTTTTGTTGCAGAAAGCTCGACATAGGGATAGTGATCCGGCGGCGGCGGCGGCGGCGGCGGCGTTAGCTAACTTTTTAAAAGCTTTATATTTTAGAAGGTGCAAGGCCTGGATGCTTCATACTTTGTATATAGATGCCTCATGTTACGAAGTTTCCGTCAGTCACATGTCCAATGTCCTTGACCTCATTTTCATGGTTCAGTGACCACTTGAAAAAAAAGTTCAGATTTTTTGTAATGTTGAATTCTCTCTTATTATAAGTAATAAGATAATTATATTTGGTATGTGCCTACCTTGCAAGGTCCTCATGCCCGTCAGACAGTGTTCACTTGACCTCGACCTCATTTCATGGATCAGTGAACAAGGTTAAGTTTTGGTGGTCAAGTCCATATCTCAGATACTATAAGCAATAGGGCTGGTATATTCGGTGTATGGAAGGACTGTAAGGTGTACATGTCCAACTGGCAGGTGTCATCCGACCTTGACCTCATTTTCATGGTTCAGTGGTTATAGTTAAGTTTTTGTGTTTTGGTCTGTTTTTCTCATACTTTATGCAATAGGTCTACTATATTTGTTGTATGGAATGATTGTAAGGTGTACATGTCTAGCGGGCAAAGGTCATTTGACCTTGACCTCATTTTCATGGTTCAGTGGTCAAAGTTAAGTTTTTGAGTTTTGGTCTCTTTATCTAATACTATAAACCATAGGTCAACTATATTTGGTGTATAGAATTTTATGATCTATATGTCAGTGGCGCAGGTTTTATTTGACCTTGACCTCCTTTTGACGCTTCATTGATCAGTGTTAAGTATTTGTGTTTTGGTCTATTTTTCTTAAACTATAAGTAATAGGTCAACTATAATTGTTGTATGGAAGCATTGTTAGCTGTATATGTCTGCCTGGCATGGTTCATCTGACCTTGACCTCATTCTCATGGTTCATCGGTCTTTATTTAGTTATCTTGGTTAATGTTTAGTTTATGTGACAGTTGTAATAAAGCTTTATACTTAGGACTATCAACATAATATCAATGATTAATAAAGAAGGCGAGACATTTCAGCGTGTGCACTCTTGTTAGTTGATTAAAGGAGCAAAACGAATTTAAAAGATATAACAGAATTTGATTTATTTCTTTTGAAATACTTTTCAAAAATATGAGTCAAGTACAACTGCGAAACTAGTCATGTCACAGGAATTAGGTTATTCATCAATGCCAGTCTCATCAGACTCTAAACATGAGGCACCATCTGATAGGCCAATGTACACTCATTGAGTTTGTATCCTGTTTTTTTTAAGTTGAAAAAAGCTTATTCAAATGCAATCAATAAAAAGAAGAAGATAAGCCATCATAAGGTCTGATTGCCGATGAGACAACTCTCTGCAAGAGACCAAATGACACAGAAATTAACAACTACAGGTCACCATAATGCAAGTATTGTTTTTTTCTACTTATGATCAAATATAATGATTTTGTGAATTTTATGGTAAATAAAAAAAATTACCAGTATGGTATTTATTATAAGGAACAGAATAAGGTAGCAAAATGAGGTACTGTTTTGTCTTGGTTCCGAAATGTCTCCTGCCTTGTCAAACTGTCTATCAATCATGTCTACTAAATATGTCTCTACGGTGCCAAACTGTCTATTAAACTTGAAGCTGAATCTTCCGAGGTGACGAACTGTCCTGTAAAGTTACCTTATCTACAAAGCGCATCACTGATTCGGATTAGTAAGACTGGTTTCCGAGAATAGTATACCTTTTAGTTTTACCTGTTAAAAAGTACCTGACAAAGAACCAGTTAAAAATTATCGATTGCAAGTAAACATGTTGAAGGACAAGGCTTTGCATTTGAATAAACAGAATACAGAAACATGTCAAATTAATATTTGTGTGGCAGTTAGGATTATTACGGCATTGTTATTTCCCTTGTTTAAAACTATAAATTTCATATTTCTTTATTCAATGATTTACATGAATCTTATTCAGTACATATTTGTTAAATTGCATAGCTTTTGGTATTTGAATTCATTGGTTAAAGATATTTATTCATATTGTAAAGTTGAATATTTGCATCGTTGCAAAACCTTTGATTACCTTCTTCTGAAGACTGATATATTTTATATAAGTAGTTTTAGATTCTTAATTTGAATCCTCTGAGGACTGACATTCAGTCCAACCAAGGAAAGCCAGGCTTTCCAACCAAGTATCCATTAGGTTAGTGCATTTGCTACATGCCTCCTTAGTATGGTAATTTGAAATGATGTTGAATGCTCCATTTCTACACTTTTGGCGTTACATAATAAAAGTTGTACTTTGTTAATTAAATTATATATTGTTTTCAGTTTTTGGTTTTCATTTAGTTAGATATATTATAGCGCATCACTTTTGGCATCATTCGTTTTCCGCACACATCAGTTTACAAACTAGAATTAGCTGTGGTCCGCATCCCCGAATCTTAGGCAGAATTGTTCCTGCTACATTTGTTTTCTTGTTTTTTGTTTATAATTACTTTGTTCATCAAAGTTGAATTAAATTTATTTTCTGCAGAATAATAATGTACTTGTCCCGACGGACAAGCTTGATACAGCTTTTACTTGTCCGACCTTTTTTCCCTCTGGTACCGGACAATCGGACAAGCGTTATTGTCGAGGCCTGTGATCGTCAAAAAAAAGGTGAGTTCGAACCCCCAGAATCTGCCACTGTGATTTCACACTTTATTACCAAGTAAAGTTAACCTAACTGATAAATTTGGGTCAAAATCATTTTTTTTATCATATTATAAACAATTCATTTAAAGCATAAACATAACCATATAAGGAAGAAACAAATTTCCATAAAATAGAAGTGGCTCAATTTAAATTCTGTCAGCATAATACAAATACAACATAGACTACAATTGGTTTGAACGTACCATATTTGTCTCTCTTATTTTTCTTTTTCTTTTTCTTTTCATTTAATTTTCCACTTTTCATTTCTTCTGAAATTTCTCTATCCTGTGAAATCAGAAAAAAATAAATTTCGAAATGAACACATTTTAAAATTCATTTCAAAGTTTCATAATACACGTAGATAGATAGACAAAGAATTAATTGTATGTCTTTCATGTATGTAGTTTTGACAGTAAAATTCGAAAGTTAATTTTAAAATCAAAATACTTGGTTTCTATTATGAAATTTTGTATCCGTTTATCATTAGGTAGTGAAAATATAGAACCTCAATTATCTATTGATAAAAATGAGAATGGAAATGGGGAATGTGTAAAAGAGACAACAACCTGACTAAAGAGCAGAAAACATATGAAAGCAACCAATGGGTCTTCAATACAGAGAGAAAATCCTTTGAGAAAACCTTCAAAAGGGAAACAACTCTTACAAAACTTGAATATCAGGTAAACCTTGAAATCTTTTAATCCTATGGTTCAAATCTTTTAAATTTTTTACAAGATGTTAAGGTTGGCCTAGTTTATCAATGAAAAAAGATTAAGAAAAATTAAACCACAGGATTTTTTAGGGTATATTAGTGGGTACCCCTTAAATGCTTTCAAATAAGTCTGTGTAATAAACTCATTTTAATTTGTACCTGCTCATCACCAGGCTTTGAAAATTTAGAACCTTCATAGCCTGTAGGATCTTCATTACTCTGTTGGTTATCTGATGGACCATTGTCAGGTTGAGACTTATCAGAGGGTTTACTGCTCTGTTGGTTATCTGATGGAGCATTGTCAGGCTGAGACTTATCAGAGGGTTTGCTGCTCTGTTGGTTATCTGATGGACCATTCTCAGGCTGAGGCTTATCAGAGGGTTTGCTGTGGGGATTATTTTCGATTCCTTTTGTTTGGTCACTACCACTTTTCACAGATTCTGAATCATTTCCACCAGTGTCGTCTGTTGGTAAATCGTCAACCTTCTTCACTGGGCTTGTTTCTGTGGTTGATGAATCATTGGTTGCTTTGTCTGTTGGACTAGCTTCATTTGAGCTAATTACTACATCTTCAAATACAAATATTATAAAATCTGTAATATGTCTTAAGCTAAAAATGGGCTTTGCAAAGCATACCATTCTAAAACAAATTGAAAAGGAAAATATCAGTATATCAAAACAGAAGCAAGACACCAGGAGACCATAAATGTATCATGTATATGTATCTTATATCACAAGATATTGAAATTAAGTGGGAATATTTTCCCAGTTGTTGCTCACTTCTAGCCAAACATCAGACTTGACAAAGTGATTGAAATAAGGGTAATATTTTTTTATAATTAAAGGTATATTGTGTTGTGAAAGGGTATTTTATTTAACTCTGAACTATAAACTGTATCAAATACATACAAAAAATATTAAAGTTTTTCATACTGTTCAGGTATTATAACTTTTGAGACTATCTTCCTAGCATTTGTGTTATTGTCACAGATTTCCGACATTTTCCACTAAACTTCTTTTTTCCTGTTTTGGCAGGATTGTTGATGACAGAGCAACTATTATTTCTTTAACACACAGGATTTAAATTATATTTGATTTTTATGTACATTAATTATAATAAATATGAAATTATGAATTATATGTTGTATTTATAATTACAAATACTCTTGCGTTATATAAATAAATTCAGTGACCACCAGTTTTGTTGGGCTATCTGTCAATCATGTCAATATTAAGAAGGTTGTATTAATTTATTTATATGCCCAAGATAGCTAGTTACAGTTTAGTTTAGTAAAGTTGATATAATGGTTGATTGAAGGATAAAACAAGATGTACTTTTAGCTATTACTCTGTAATTGTATGACAATTTCAGACCTGGGGTAATCACCAAAACGTTATATTGATCAATGAAAAATTAAAATTAGGTAAAAGCCAGACTTATATACCTATTCCTTGCAAATATTCCATTCATCATAGAGGGTGGTAAATGGGGGGTACTGAACACGGAAACACGTGAAATAAAATTCGCAAAAACGTAGCACGAATAATAAAAATCAGGAAAACCGAAGCACGAGAAATAAAATCGTAAATATTAAGAAAAAAAGTACCAACAGATATTACTCAGTCGTTCTTGGAGATCATGTAGACATTTTTAATGGACATAAAGACCTTGTGGTCACCTTTTAGTCGGGTATGCTACTTGCATCTGATTTAAAAAAAAATATTACTAAGTTATGATGAACTGTATTACATGTATAGCATACTAATACATATTCAATAGAAAGTAGAATGGTAACAAAATACATCAATTTCTATTATATATTACACAAGATTCAAAAGGTAATATAACTCACTGACTTTGAAATCGTTTCAATTTACTTTTTAATCAAATGCAGAAAAAGGCAAGAACGAGAAATTAGGAGCATCGACACGAAACACGGAAAATAAACAAGAGGAAATACGAAGCAGGCACATCAAACCAAACACGAGAAAACGAGAAATAAAACACTAAAACATGAAAACACGTAAAATAAAAAGGTTGAAAACGTTGCACGAAGATAACCCTTTACCACCCTCATCATATATATAGTTGACTGTTTGCTTATATAATCAATATCTGATAAAATGACTCAATTAGAAAATCATGAAAGTGCTATAATTTTGAAGTATATTTTTTTCTCATACTAACCTTTATGTGCTGAATCATCATTTTTACCAGTTTTTGTGTCGATAAATTCTGAGATTTCAATTTGTGGTTCTTCGTCCTTTCTTCCAGCAGCAAATACTAAAAAAAAGAAGCATGTCAATGGTACTAAGATACCCAACTTGCACTATCATTTTCTAGGTTCAGTGGACTGTGAAATTAGGGTCAAAACTCTACTTTGGCATTAATATTTGAAAGATTATATCATAGGGAGCCTGTGTACTAAGTTTCAAGTAGAATGGACTTCAAAAATTTTTTGACCAAAAAATTTAAACAGAAGCTGGCACTATCATTTTCCAAACTCAGTGGACAGTAAAATTTGAATCAAAGTCTAATTTTGCATTCAAATTAGAAAGATCATATCATACTGGATTATGATACTTTAAGTTTAATGTTAATTAAACATCAACTTCATCAAAAAACACCTAGCCTTAAAAATTTAACATGAAGCAGGACAGACAGACTGACAGACAGACAAAAGAACAAACAAACAATTAAAAGGAAGGATGGACAGAGAGACAAAGGAACAAATGAATGATGCAGAGACAGAGGGGCATAAAAAAGGAGACCTGTACCAAAATGATTGGGGTTTTTTTCATATTGAAAGTATGACAACAGTTACACATAATATGCCAGGAGAAGTAGACTTTCTTGTCTGTATCAAATGTCCACCATGATTTGAGTAAAGCATCAAACATGTAATTTTTTACGGTTATTTTGATTGTAAAAGTTGAAGTCTTGCATCATTTTGGTTGTATAAATTGCTATCCTGTTTATAATGCAGTCAAACCTGTAAATAAAGGCCAATCTCTGAGTCAGTACCAAAGATAAGACAGATTGATTCCTTCTGAATTGAGGTTCAAAGGGAATCAGTATTACTACAGGAGGACTAGAAGAGGTGACCTGACATTAGACAGGTGTTTGATAATACAGGTGACTTTTATATCTGGTTTAACTGTACAACTGCATGCAAAGTTAAAAAAAAATGAAAATTATTCATTGAAATCGTGCAAATAGTAAATTTTACTTTGCATAAATATAAAATTAAATGAAATACATCTAAATGTTTTAACAATAACAAAAAATATTCTGTAAAACTAGTTTACTCACAATAAGAATGGTCGTCTTCTGTATCATCTGACTTGGTTCCAGGAACTTTATTCAATGAAATGTCTATTTGTGGAGCCTCCTTCAAATTTGTCTCTTCTCCAATATTGTTTTTAATATTCGCTGAAGATAGTACATCTTTATTCTGTTTTTCAACAGGTTTTTTTGGAATAGCATCAGATTCATGTTGTTTTTTATCTTGTTTCCCAGTAGAACCACTTGCTTTCAATCCATTTGTATCAGATAGACTTGTATTTGGTCCCTGCATTAGGGACTCAGATTTAGTTGGGGTTTCTGGATTTACAAATGGTATTTTAGCATTTATAACTACTGCATCCTTGTTATTGTCGTTCTTAATTACTGGTTTTCCCTCTACATGTATTGTCTCTTTTCCTTGAGTATCTGGTTTACTGGGTCTAGTATAAGTTTCCCCTCTCATCTGGTTTTTACTTTCTTTTGATAGTTTACCTTTGCAGTTTCCCATGCTCTCTTTTTACAGTTTACTTGAATTCTGAAAATTAATCAGAAGTCTGTAATTGATAGGTTGTTGTTTCTCATACATGTCAGACAGCTATAGTTAATTCTAAAGTTTTGTTTAAACATACTTAACGCATGGCATTCTACATGTATGTATGCTGGTCTCAAGCCAGGAGCCTGTAGTTCAGTGATTGCTGTTGGTTCCTGTCTGTTAGGTTTGTTCTTCTTAAAGTGTTTTGTTATTAGATAAGGTTGTTGAATAGTTTTCTCAAATGAATCTGTTAAATATTTTTATGAAAAGCGCTTTTTATCATGTTTATCATGTTTATACAATGTTATAGGCAAAAATACAGTATGGGTTTTTTGACTTTTTTCATTGTTGAAAGTTGTATGCATGGTTGCCTATACTTGCTGACATCCATTTCATTTGAACTTGATAGTAATATAATTCATTGGCAATCATACCACATCTCCTTAGGGAGCTTCCATTTGATTTTTATGGGGGGGGGGGGGGGGGGTTCTAGGATGAAAAAAAAATTCCTGCATTTTTTTGTTGTTGTAATCTCTGTCCTGCATTTTTATTTTTCACTCTATTCGGTCCTGCCTTTTTTTTTTAGTTTATCCTGACTTTTTTTACATAAATTGTCATCTTGACTTTTTTTTTGCAAGTGTCTCTTCCTGCCTTTTTTTCCCCTCAAAACTCTTGTCCTGCCTATTTTTTTCAAATTTTATCCTAGTCCCCCCATAAAAAATCAAATGGTAGCTCCCTTAATTACAGATTTGGTTAACTTAATAAGAAAAATAAGACATTTGCATTAAAATGAGTTTAAAAGATTTAAGTATTTTCTCATGGACAGAATTTTGTTTGTTTTCACAGTCTTGTTCTCATGATGTTATTTTGCATCTTCTATTTCTTTTCATAGCCTAAATAATTAAAAGGGTTTACTTCAAGTGGGCATGAACAGTTGCTGTTGGTCCATTAGACACAAGAGTGACGGATGTGAACTTCATCATGTATCTATGCAATATTGTTATAAAATATGAAGATGTGGTATCCACCTAAACAAAATCACATAGATGTAAATAACCATAGGTAAACCGTCTGTCCTTTCTCCAAAACAATCATGTCTGTTACAATGAGAATGGACCTTCAATATACTGCCCACATCAACATGTCAAATATCAAACCTGTAGAATATACATGTACCTGTATAATCTTTTAAGGGCTAATGTGTAAGGATATTCAATCCTTTTTTAGCCCACACAAATTTGTACATGTTCTAAAAACTAAACTCATAACAATCCTACATTTTATGGGTCACTTTTGGTTGACGAATAATTCATATTTTAAATAGTTTATATTTAAAAAAGTCAAAATTGTTACCTAGAACTGGTATTTAATTTTTCTTTATGCCAATCCACTCATATTCAGAAACAATAAAAAATAATTGTCTAAGGCCACAATTTAAATAAATTTGGTTCGCCCAAACCCTACCCAAAGGTTGAGAAAGTGCATAGGTAGGTTACTAAGGTAGGTATTTTCTTTTTTTTTTAAGTATCAGGTGTTTATTAGTCTTCATGCCTATCTGATTAAAAAAAAACTTCTTCAAATCAGGACTACAAGAATTTGAGTAGGCAGATTTTTTCTGGGTAGGTAGCGTTTCGGCAAACAAACGTACAATTCTTTTTTATGGCCCAATTTATCAATAGAACTGGTACATAAAATCTTCCCAATGATCATGAAGATGAATTTAAAGTTATCAACAGCCTTAGTCCGCCACATAGACACAACATTTTCGGGTAAACAGTTCCAATCATTTATATAATTTGTTGGAAAAATGTCTTAAATGAAAGGACGAGTTACATGGAGGCTATAAGTTTAAAAGTGTGTCCATGAGTATATATAAGAAGTTAAAATAGTGAAAAACCTTTCAATATATTTATGAGGTACATCTGGTCACAGTCGTCTGAAGATTTCATAATTATAGCGAAAAAATGGGGGAAATAAAATTTTGAAATCTTCATGCGACTGTGCATGATCTCATTCAAAATCTAAGATGTTTGTCAGTATCATTCATGATTCTGGTAAGTTTTTAAAAACATATTTAGCGGAGGGACTTACCGTATTACCTTCAGTTAAGCTACTTCTTCCACCAGACTTTATAAATTATATAGTTACAAAAACGTAAGGTCTCCTAAATCACTCATTCATAAAGAGGACAAAGTAAAAGTACAAAATGTAAACAATTTTCCCTTTGTCTCTTTCTCTTTTTCAATCGTTGAAGAAATGCTTTGTATCTGTCCGATTAAGACAATTACAGGTATTATATCAACACGTTTTTAAAACTACTTTCGTGGTTGTTATTTCATAAATAGAAATGACAAACTTGTCAAATTCCCTAGTCTACTTTGGGAAAATCCTTGCACTTTCTCTTTTCATTATAAAGTGTATATTTTAAGGCTAACTTAGGGCAACTATACAGTAAAGTGCTGAAATTTACATTTTGACATGATTTTCCGAATACAAAATAGAATAATTCATATCCCACTAATAAATTTTATGTAACGCAAACATTAACAATAATAGAAAAAAAACCATTTAGATATCATTTGGGTTAAGAAGTGTTTTTAAAATAAATCATTGGTTAACTGAATGTTTTTCGGTTGTTAGTATAACCTCCTTGATAAAATTTGGCGGGAGTTTTACATATATCACATTGCCATGCTGATTCTGGTGTTCTGTCTGGAAATGAAAGAGAAAGAAATCGTATAAAAAAAAGAGCAGTGAAAGCTTCTAACAAAATATGTTTGCTCAATTTGAAGATTTGGCTCAATTAAAACAACTTCAACAACGAAAAATATCGAACAGATCTAGTAGTGTAAAGCCAAAGCTGTAAAATCTATAAAAAAAACCTTAACCTGGGACCATTATACTAGAAATCTAATCATAATAGTCCCAGATTCAACCAGCAAAGAAATTACCGACGGGGAAGACATCCAGGATCATCCAGCCTGAGGTAGCTTCAAATCAACTAAAAACTAAGAAAACAAGTTAACAAACGATGATGAAGCTATAGATTATATACCTGCCGCGACATTTTAAACACTCTGCATGGGGACATAATTACTACAGAAACTACCAACAGAAATCTCTTTTCTAAACTAGAACAGTAATATCAATTTGAAAAATGAAACATCAGTCTACGAAACAGAAAACTATAGCGGTAAAAGTAAAATAAACTGACGACATCGAGGCTTAAAGACCATGAATAAGACGAACAGCATTATACATTGAAACACATCATAGAAAGCTGAAGACATACCAATTTTATCGAGCAACAATTTGATAGTTTTATTGTTGATATTCACCAAACATGAACTAACAATAGTTGTATTGATATACAAGAAATTCATCTTGGTTTACACTGCAGTAATTTTTTGGGGCCCTTTATAGCTTGCTGTTCGGTGCCACGGTGAGCCAAGGCAGTGGCGGATTCAGTGGGGCCTAGAGGGCGTACGTCCCCCCTTTGCTCGGACATTTTTTTCTTTTTTTTTTTGTAAATATGATTAATCAGACTAGACTGGCTTCGTGAACTTTGCCATTCCCCGAGTATTTAATTTTTTATACGATAATTCTTTACTTATAGATATTTTTCGCTGGTATTTACTGATGAGGGAGGGTAGGAGGGGTCTTGATCCCGAATTCCTGGGCTTAAAAACACGAAATCCCGAAATCCCGGATTTAAAAACACGATATTCAAAAAAAAGAATTCCCGGATCCCGAAAAGGTCAATCCCGAAATCCCGAGCTTAAAAACACCCGACCCTGGAGTCCCGATAAAGGTCCTATCCCCCCTCACTGATTGTCAAAGTCATGTGATTTGCTATGGTGGAGTTGACCAGTGCGTTGAAAAAACGGCACTCGGTCATTTTGAAATTCAAATTACAGTAATTAATACACATTGCTTAGGCTGAGAATGTCATGACAATCAGGAAACCTTCAAAGCGACACAGGATTGAGCAAGAAAGTATTGACTTCTATGTCACTATTCCACCAAACAGAAAGTAATAGTAAATACTCTATATAGACTATTACACTCTCATGAAAAAAAGTTCCACAATATTATTTACCTACAAAAACATGTTTAACCCCAAATGCCCCCAGCCTATTTTATAAATAACAAAGTCGAATAATGATCCTCAGTCAGTATAAGCTCCAGAAAGATTTCAAGTCTCGTGTACGAACCATTTGATTTCAGGACTGAGGCAGTCTGAGATATTTGAGAGAAACAAATTGAATCTGATTTTTGCCTAAAACAAAAATTCTGGCCGTATCTGGATTGAAAGCAAAAGTCTTGTCCACGTTTTTGCTTTTTAAAAACGAAAATTTCCAACAAAATTATTTAACATGAAATGAACATAATGAATAAAAACGGGCGGTTTTTTTTGTGATCGGGGTTTGCATGTCTGACTGGAATGTCTGTTTCGCCGGACTTATACATATTGAATACTTTTTTCAAGACAAGACTTTAACCTGCCTGCTGGGTGTGACCTTTATGTCTCTATTTGTCGGCCGTCATTCGCAACTTCGTTGTCATTTCAGACACTTTCGTATATATAGTCTTTGATGGAATTGGAATCCCTCACTTCGGGCCCCTAAGTTATGTTGGGTGAAACATATCAATCAAATATTTTAATGATAACTGCTTGTTTGTCTTTTTTAACTCGTGTAAGTCGTATTGTAAATTTCATCGAATTTCCATGTCTACTTTTTACTGACAAGTACCGTATACATCAAATATATCAGTACATAGCTTTGGATCAATACTATCAGTTTATGATAGACAATTAATAGGGAGAATACAGCATAAAAAAATGTCCAACCCTTACACTTTACAGCAACTATAAAATATACATACCCCAAACCAGGAACCGTTTGAATAGTGCATATTACAGCTTATTTTATGTTTTTTAGCCCAAAATTTTTTCGCTTCGCTCCGCTCGGCGAAATTGGAAATCTTCGCCCCCTTTCCAAAATCCTGGATCCGCCCCTGCAAGGCTCCGTGTGAAGACCGTACCTTGACCTATAATG
Organism: Mytilus edulis; assembly: GCF_963676685.1. Lineage (NCBI taxonomy): Eukaryota > Metazoa > Mollusca > Bivalvia > Mytilida > Mytilidae > Mytilus > Mytilus edulis. The sequence goes on along the minus strand of NC_092345.1, from coordinate 34,235,943 downwards.
GTTTATTTTTTATAAATTGTGACTTGGATGGAGAGTAGAGATCTTATTGGTACTCATACAACTTCTTCCTATATCTATATTCCATAAAGATCAACAAATTCGTTTTGACATCCGAATTTGTTTTCGAATTGATGATTTCAACTTCACAACTTGGAACTTTTGCTTGGATAGTATCCTTGTGAGGAGCAACACTTTATCAAGGAAATCGACATAGGAAATGTACAATGGACTATCGTATTAAAACGTAAAATCTCAAAAATACCTAACTTCGAGGAAAATACAAAATACAAAAAATACAACAATTTTATAAATAATGGCAAAATCGAAAGCTCGAACACATTACACGATTGTAAAAACTGTCATAGTACTGAATTCGTACATGCATTTTCTATTATAAAAAATGGTGGATTAAAACTCATCATAGATACCAGGATACGCCAGACGCGCGTTTCGTCTACATTTCAAGCATCTGAGGCTCAACAGTGACGCTCGAATCCACAAAAGTTAAAAAGGCCAAAAAAACTATAAAGTACGAAGTTGAAAAGCATTGAGTATCAAAATTCCTAAACCTCTCACTTGTATGACAGTCTCATAAAATTTTATTATATTAACAAAGATGTACGTGTGAACAAAACAAACAGACGCTCGCAATAGGTAAAAATGTCAAACATTCGGATCTTACAACTGACAACTCCCGTTAGCGCATATGTCGCAAAAGGTACGAATGGAAATCGGGGAACAGCAGTCAACATTGTGTTATGCCAACAACTGTTTTTTTTTTTAATAAATGTGTTAAGTTCCGATGCAAAGAGACTATAAGCGAATCAATATGAAAGCCAAAATTTGCTATCTTTAATGATCAGATGTAACGCACGGTATTCGGTCTATGTTTCATTTAACCATTTCTTGATGCATAAGTAGGACAGAAACAAATCAATTATGCGTATTATCAAATAATTACATGTCTTTCTTGGTTCATCAGTTTAATCGATATTAAATAAAACCTAATTTTAAATTTTTAAATATTTAATTTTATGTATTTTTACACAATTAAGCAATAAATCCCGTGTTCGTAATGACATTTTTGCCGTGTAAGACGTAACAACAATAACTTACCATACAAATATAAACGGAAAAAAATCAAAAACTACTGAATGTATTTCGATGAAATTCAAACAGGTGGGATATAATATGATCATATGCATGGTGTGAAACGGTTACGATAAATATCATGTCAGTTCGCATTCTAGTGGCCATTTTCGAAATTCCATACAGCTGTATGATTTTAAAATTTGAGTATCATGACAAAAATGAAAAGCAAGCACTTCGATATTACAATATTTTCACGTAAGTCATAGAAAAGGTTCGACACCTTTACACGCAAATGTAACTTTATTGAATTTTACGAACCCATATTTATTTCTAACATAGCTTTTGTAAGTTTTTGAGGTGAATACTGACATTTTTGTGCTTTGTAAAGAATATTACCATACAAGATTGGATGTGAAATACCTGAACGTATAAGATGTCTGCATGTTGAGTTATATTTACGAAGTAATTCCTTATACCGATGATAAAATTTAGTAAATGTTTCAACTAGTTCGTGATATCGACAACCCTTTTGTAATAATATGTCTGTAAGGTGTACATGTATTTCTCGTTTGGTTTATCTGACCTTGGTCGCATTTTCTGGGATCAAGTTAAGTTTATATTACTGGTAGTAAGCTTTTACTAAAGCTTTACTACAAGTAATATATAAACTTACGTCCCATTATGGGTATATAGTTATTCCGCATAAATCCTCCTGCAGTTTGATTTCTAGGATGTTTTCACTTTGCAGGCTGTTCGATCATATATTGAAGGTGTGCATGTGATCAGGGTTTTGATTTTTATAAATACTTGCTGTTTTGGGAGATATTAATCAAAGATATTTGAAATTAATCAAGTTATATACTTGCCTGAGAGGTGAATAGCATTTCCGTATAACTTCTACAATTTGAATGATAGGATGTTTTCACTTTGTTGGCTTTTTGTACATATATATTGAAGGTGTGCATGAGGTCAGGGTTTTGATTTTTATCAATGTTTGCTGTTTTGAGAGTTAGTTCCACTTTTTCATTTTTGGAGTATATATATATACTTGCATTTGGGGAGAATGAGGCATCATTCGCGTCTTCCAGACTCAATAACATCTCAGAGAAAGTCACATAGACTTTGTTATAATACAGTTATTCAGAGTGGATTGGGGGCATCACTTTGTCTTCTTTTATGTTCTGTTTTGTGTACTGTTTTTGTCTGTTTGTCTTTTCCTTTTTTTTTTTATCATGGCATCATAATAAAATGTTCTAAAACTTAGTAAACTGAGATTTAACCTAAGGTGTTACCAAACACCTCTTTGACTGGATTAATTTTCATAAAATTTAGATTTTTTTCTTTTGCTCTTCTTTCAACAAACTTAAACCAAACATTTGTTTTACGATAAACTTTCATTGGATATATATAGCTGTATGACAAACACAAATTTTTGCTCATTAAGAAGCTTAATATTTCTTAAACAATAGAATGTTATTAGAAGGTTCAGGGTTGTGTGCCACTTTAATAATCTCCATATGTACTTTGGGGAAAAAGTGTTCAAAATCAACATTTTGGGGTTGTCTTCCATGGAGATTGGTATTTTTGTAAATGATTTCTTTCTATACCCTATAAATGTTGGTTGTTATCTTATTTGTATCTGTTTAGGTTGCTTATCTAGTGTTTTTTTTGTTGTTGAGTCAAATGATTTTGATGATAAAGGGAGCCTAAAAGTGGATGCTTAAAACTTGATTAATTACGCAGAATGGAAAATCAGGCTATCTGGAAAATGTGTTTGTTTCAAGGCTATCTGGAATATGTGTAAGTTCCGAGGCTAATTGGAATATGTGTTTGTTTCACGGCTATTATTGAATATGTGTTTGTTTCAAGGCTATCTGGAATATATGTTTGTTTAAAGCCTTTCTGGAACAAGTTTTTTTCCAAGGCTATCTGAAGTATGTGTTTGTTTAAAGCCTTTCTGAAATATGTGTTTTCTTAAATGCTATCTGGAATATGTGTTTGTTTCACGGATATAATGGAATATGTGTTTGTTTCACGGATATAATGGAATATGTATTTTTTTCACGGATATAATGGAAAATGTGTTTGTTTTAAGGCTATATGAAATGTGTGTTTGTTTCAAGGCTCTCTGGAATATGTGTTTGTCTTAAGGCTATCTGGAGTATATGTTTGTTTCAAGGTCATCTGGAATATGTGTGTGTTTCAAGTTTATCTGCAATACGTTTTTCCCAAGGTTATCTGAAATATGTTTTTGCTCCAAGGCTATCTGGAATATGTGTATGTTCCAAGGCTATCTGGAATATGTGTTTGTTTCAAGACTATCTGGAATATGTGTTTGTTTCAAGGCAATCTAGAATATGTGTTTGTTTCAAAGCTATCTAAAATATGTATTTCTTTCAAGGCTATCTGGAATATATGAATGTACCAAGGCTATCTGGAATATGTGTTTGTTTCAAGACTATCTGGAATATGTGTTTGTTTCAAGACTATCTGGAATAATTGTTTCAAAATTTTCTGATATATATGTGTTTATTTTAAGGCTATCTGAAATAAGTGTTTGTTTCAAGACTTTCTAGATTATGTGTTTGTTTCAAGGCTATCTGGAATATGTGTTTGTCTTAAGGTTATTCGGAATATGTGTTTGTTTCAAGGTTATCTGGAATATGTGTATGTTCTCAGGCTATCTGAAATAAGTGTTTGTTTCAAGACTTTCTAGATTATGTGTTTGTTTCAAGGCTATCTGGAATATGTGTTTGTCTTATAGTCGCCGTCAGCTGAAATTCGTAGCGGTTATCGGTAAAAATAATCTAAACTATCAATCGCGTTCACTCGAGATATAGTTTTTCACATTCCATTCATAAATCGCATAAAGAAAAACCACTACTGACCTACCTTTTAAGTGATCACACTGTAATAATCCTGACATTCACATTTTCCAGAATATTTTCCATTGTAATTCCGCCATCTTCGTTTCTATGAGGATCATTTGTTTACATATGACATTCGTCACTGTACGCAGATTCCTGAAATGTTCCTTTCATTGATGTGATAAGGTTTCCCGCGCTTTATGCAAATTTTATGAAATTGAACTCCACGGAAACACTTCCGGTAAAAACAATGGCTGATTCCACCATTCAAAATCGTCTATGAAAAAGTGAAGGTCAGGATTATTATAGTGTGATCACTTAAAAGGTAAGTCACTAGTGGTTTTTCTTTATGCGATTTATGAATGGAATGTGAAAAACTATATCTCGAGTGAACGCGATTGATAGTTTAGATTATTTTTACCGATAACCGCTACGAATTTCAGCTGACGGCGACTATAAGGTTATCTAGATTATGTGTTTGTTTCAAGGCTATCTGCAGTTTGTGTTTGTCTTAAGGCTATCTGCAGTTTGTGTTTGTCTTAAGGCTATCTGGAATACATGCATGTGTTTGTTTCAAGGTTATTTGGAATATGTGTATGTTTCAAGGTTATCTGGAATATGTGTTTGTTTAAAGCCTTTCTGAAATATGTGTTTGTTTAAAGCCTTTCTGAAATATGTGTTTCCTTCAATGCTATCTGGAATATGTTTGTTTCACGGATATAATGAAATAGGTGTTTGTTTCACGGATATAATGGAATAGGTGTTTGTTTCACGGATATAATGGAATATGTTTTTGTTTCACGGATATAATGGAATATATGTTTGTTTCACGGATATAATGGAATATGTTTTTGTTTCACGGATATAATGGAATATATGTTTGTTTCACGGATATAATGGAATATGTGTTTGTTTTAAGGCTATATGAAATGTGTGTTTGTTTCAAGGCTCTCTGGAATATGTGTTTGTCTTAAGACTATCTGGAGTATGTGTTTGTTTCAAGGTCATCTGGAATATGTGTTTGTTTCAAAGCTACCTAAAATGTGTATTTGTTTCAAGGCTCTCTAGAATATATGAATGTTTCAAGGCTATCTGGAATATGTGTTTGTTTCAAGACTATCTGGAATATGTGTTTATTTCAAGGCTATCTGGAATATGTCTTTGTTTCCAGACTATCTAGATTATGTGTTTGTTTCAAGGCTATCTGCAGTTTGTGTTTGTCTTAAGGCTATCTGGATTACATGTATGTGTTTGTTTCAAGGTTATTTGGAATATGTGTCTGTTTCAAGGTTATCTGGAATATGTGTTTGTTTAAAGCCTTTCTGAAATATGTGTTTCCTTCAATGCTATCTGGAATATGTTTGTTTCACGGATATAATGAAATAGGTGTTTGTTTCACGGATATAATGGAATAGGTGTTTGTTTCACGGATATAATGGAATATATGTTTGTTTCACGGATATAATGGAATATGTGTTTGTTTTAAGGCTATATGAAATGTGTGTTTGTTTCAAGGCTCTCTGGAACATGTGTTTTTCTTAAGGCTATCTGGAGTATGTGTTTGTTTCAAGGTCATCTGAAATATGTGTGTGTTTCAGGTTTATATGCAATACGTTTTTCCCAAGGCTATCTGAAATATGTGTTTGCTCCAATGCTATCTGGAATATTTGTATGTTCTCAGGCTAGCTATCCGGATCATGTGTTTGTTTCAAGACTATCTGGAATATGTGATTGTTACAAGGCAATCGAGAATATGTGATCTAAAATATGTGTTTGTTTCAAGGCTATCTGGAATACGTGTATATGTCAAGGCTATCTGGAATATGTGTTAAGTGTCGAGGCTATCTGCAGGGAATATGTGTTTGTTTCAAGGCTATCTGAAATATGTGTTTGTTTCTAGACTATCTGGAATATGTGTTTGTTCCATGGCTATCTGGAATGTATGAATGTTCCAAGGCTATCTGGAATATGTGTTTATTTCAAGGCTATCTTGAATATGTGTTTGTTTCAAGACTATCGATATTTTGTGTTTGTTTCAAACCTACAATGTATCTGTAATATGTGTTTGTTTCAAGACTATCTGGATTATGTGTTTGTTTCAGGACTATCTGGAAAATATGTATGTTTCAAGAATTTCGGGAATATATGTTTTTTTCCAAGACTATCTGGAATATGTGTATGTTCCTAGGTTATCTGGAATATGTTTTTGTTTCAATCAATAGCATTTTTAAAAATAGTAAACAGAGCAGTTTTTTCATAGAAGAAATTTTCATTTTTAACATTTTTTTTAATAACATACAACACAAAGAATATACAAGCTTTATTGTCTCACTTTCTTTCTAAATCAAATGATTCACCAACTTCTAAAGAAAAGATCACACCCTCCCCCCAAAAAAAAATAAAATTAAAAGAGAATCTTACTCAAGCAAAAACATAATAAATAAATAAATTTATCAAATCATTAAAAATATTGCTAAGGATTATACAAAACAATACAATGGTTTTATAATCACAGGTGATAACTTGCAAGGGTGGTTCCAGCAATTTTAAATGGGGAGTTCGCAAACCAGGACAAATGGGGGAGTGGGGGTTTCCATCTATATGTTCTCATTCCAATGAATTGCTTGTCAAAATAAAAGGGGGTTATGAAAAGTTGATAGCAATATGGTAATTAAATGAAAAAGTACCATTCTGTATGCTCATTTGTACAAGAGAACAAATTGTATATTATTATACTTCACGTTAAAATGCCATATTTTGATTGGCTAAGACGAGGGTGTCAATTTACTCTATCACATGGCTGAGTGGGTGACAATTTTTCTTAATGTTACCTTCTCGTCTAGACCAATCAGAAATTGATAATTCAAAGAACAATGAATTGAATTTAAATCAAGGAATTTTAAAAATACAATGCTCAAGTTCTAGGTTTTGGCTCAGATTTTATTATTGACTGTTAAAATAAATAAATTAACATCTTGCTTGACGTTGTTTTTTTCTAATGCCCGTAATGTGTTATGAACGTGACGTCATAGAAAATACTTTTAAAATAAAAGTAGTCTGTAAATGCCAATAATGATCATAGGACATTCAGTATAATAAATTAAATAACATATAGCTGAGAGGGTGATAGAGCAGATTGGAACCCCTCGAAAAGGCATTGTCAACCTTGGCTTCGCCACAGTTGACAATGTTTTCTCGGGGAACCAATCTGCTCTATCACCCTCTCAGCTATGTGTTATTTATATAATGTTAAATTTTATACCAAATATCAACAGATAATGGATTTTGAAAAAAGAGGGTTGGAATTAACAATATATTTAGGGCCATAAAAAAGGGGGGGCTTGGCATTTGATTTCCCCTCTCATATAGTGCATTCTGCAGAAGAAAACATAGTTGCATAAGTTTTTGCACTTATTAAGAAATATAACATGCCCTGTTTTATTTTTATGTTTAATTTGCCAATAATGTGTCAGGCCTCTAAAATCAACTAGATTTACCTATATTGCAGGAATTCTAGCTGAATATTCTACTGCCATTTACCCCCTCAAAAATGTCTAAAGTAAATGAGGACAAAAAGAACAATTTACTTGTTGATAGGATAATGGAATTCAACAGAAATGTAAAATATTTCTTTTACATGCCAAAAATACTACAGAGAAGCCTAATGCATATTGTTTCAACTGGTATATTCATGAGACATAAAAACATATTTGGAATTATACACACAAGTTTAAAGAAAATCAAATATACTGTCTATAAATGAAAGCACTATGGTAACCTTAAGAGTGTCAAATTGTTGTGATTATCTGTGCTATTAAGAAGCTGCCTCCTCATTACTGACCACTTGTGAAATGGCAGATTTCAATTCTTCCTTTTCAACACTTTTATTTTCAGAAATCCAGGATGAGAACAAATTTTGAATTAATTTCCCTAGAGTTGCTTCCTCACCATTCTTAATTTTCCATTTATACAGCATTTGACAGCACAAGTCTGTTTGTTGTCCTGTCTGTATCTCCTCAACATCCATCTGATTCAAGTTGAAATGGATTGCTACACTGTTGAAACATTCTGGATGAATAGCTTTACTCAGAAGTAAAATATCGTTGTCTTGTAACTGTTTATATCAGTGTTCCTGCCATTCATTTCCAATCCAATCATCTAAAACAAGTTTGATAAGATACAAAAGGAATTCCTAAACTATAGATATCATATGTCTCAAATCATTCATTATGAAACCTTAAAAATAAATTAATCAATTCCAATACCTATATATAAGTGATCTGAGAGCATGTCCCTTTATCATGTTAATAGAGCTACATATATGATAAATACATAGACTTTTTACAAGAATCACACCAAACATAAGCTTTCTAGTCCCCCATTTTTTTTAAATCCTGGATCTAGAACTGCTTACTTTTTACTGTAAATTCGGAAATTATTGCAAAGTTTTTATTATTGCGAAAAATGCGTCAGGGTTTTGATCACCCAAATTTAAACTTGCATTTAAAAATTGGTCATATATGAATTAAACAGGATTATTCTCAATAATGCAAAAATTAAAAACGCATTTAAGTCTAAAATGTCAAAATCACAATAATTAATGCACACAATTAATTCTGAATTTACAGTATTTTGGTGTTTCAAGTCAGTATAGCCTTTAAACATGCAAAGTAACAAACAAAATCAACTATGATGTTATGGATACGTAAAATTATCACAGTTCTGTTTAGCTATACAATAAAGAACATATCACATAACTATTATCAATTTACTATATCTTACCAATAGAAATTTGCCCTGCAGACACTGGTCGTGTTCTCCCAGGACTTCTCTGAAGTGTTATCATTTCTCCATCTTTTGCATGCAAATTGTGATATCACTAGCAATAGTGATGTTGTGAATTCGAATTCCGCACATGGTAATCCCCCCCCCCCCCCCCCCCCCCCCCCCCACGTAATTCGACTCCAATCGTTATTAACTGGAAATTGTGGTTTTCTTGTCGAACATGATGGTTCTCTCTGAGCACTTTGGCCTCCCCCATCAATAAAAAAGTGATCGCCGCTTAATAACCAAATGTTCTCAAAGTTGTGTTAAACAAACGTCAATCGATCAATTAAATCATTTCTCTATTTTCAGTAATTTCATAGGATTAACGTCGTTAAGATGTATTAGAAATAGTCATCACAGTGAGCCGGTCTTTTACTTTGACTGTTGTGAATGTTTAAGTCTGTACACAAAAGTTATTTTGCAGTGAATATAATCAAATCTGCTACTCCATGGCTAAACAATAAAAAAGACAAACAGACAAACAATAGTACACATGAAACAACATAGAAAAATAAAAAATAAACAACACGAACCCCACCAAAAACTAAGGGTGACCTCAGGTGCTCCGGAAGGGTAAGCAGATCCTGCTCCACATGTGGCACCCGTCGTGTTGCTTGTGTGATAACAAATCCGGTGAATAGTCTAATTCGGTAGGTCACATTCATGAAAGGGAGGGGGATTGTAGGTACGACGTAAGGAACATATTCAATATCATTTGTGAAACGGTTATTCCATAATGGTCAACCAACTCTTGATGGCGTCCGTAAAATTTACGAAAGGATAATTTCAACTTCACCATTTAATAGCTTCCTTAATTGTGAAGAAAATCATGATATGAAATGCAAGCACGGGAATATCGTTTCAATTGGGAGATATATACCCCGTAAGCAGGTGCTGCTGGAATATTGCTACTTAGAAATGGAATGTTAACAATCGGAAAGCTGAAATCAACTCTTTTGTAGTAAAGTTTTGTTTTCAACCGACCCTCATTGTCTATTTCTAGATGAAAGTCAAGATATGAGGCCAACTTAAGGTGGCTCGTGGGTACAAAAATTTTAGCAAAAAATTAAACCTTCATTTTTTCATTACAAATTTTATTTGTTACACTATTAGTTGTTACTTTATGATATGGTACAAAAAACAACCCAAAACAATTATTTGGTTTGGCCCCAAATGACTTTAAAAATTGAAAAAGCTCCAAATTATCTCCCTTTCGTGCAAAAATGCCATTTTTTGGCCTTAAATTTGAAATATCTTTTTTAACTCATCGGTGACCTATATTTTTTATTATTGTTTTCAAATAAGCTGTACATAAACTAAATAATTGTAAAATTTTAGCGATTTCTTATATTAGGTTATTTTTTTATTTCGATATTTCCTCTTTTTCTCCTATTAGTTCAAAAGAAAAAAAGGACATTAACAAAAATGTATGCTTCGTCCAGAGGCAGATTTTAGCTTAAATGAACGGTGACCCCATTTTTTTATTTCATTTTTCTTTTAGGTATATGATAAAGTTCATTTATGAAAAAATATAGCGAAATCCTATATTAGAAAAAAAAAATCATTTATACCCATGAGCCCCATTAACTGTAGCTGTAGTATCCTTTATCTCTAATTCGATGGGATAGATGCGTTCTATAGTTGTCAAAGTTATCAAATGTACCAGGATTATAATTAGGACCCCAGACGGGCGTTTCGTCTACATAAGACTCATCAGTGACGCTCATATCAAAATACCAAACAAAAACAAAGTTGAAGAGCATTGAGGATACAAAATTCCAAAAAGTTGTGCAAAAACGGCTAAGGTAATCTAGGCCTAATATAAGAAAATCCTTAGTTTTTCGAAAAATTCAAAGTTTTGTAAACAGGAAATTTTTGGAAATGAAATATATGTCACATCTCACACGTGGAAGATGCATTCGACTACAATCTCAATTGACTAGGATTTTCAGGTCAATGGTTGTCTGTTTTTTTTTTTATATGTTATTGTCAAACACCTTTCTTGCGTGCGTGTGTACTGTATTTATGTCAAGTGTTGTCATTTTAGCGATATTTTTTACATTACCATATAAGCGGTATTTTTGGCTAGCCATAACAACGTTGTCAAACACCATTTTATTCAGAAAATGTCTTGTTTCAATTCTTGGATGTGGAATTATACTGTTGTTTTTATTTGAATACCTTTTTTGAATGATATTTTGCATACTTAATTATTGTTATTTTCAAACCATTTGATGAAATATGTCTACTGAATATCAACATGAAATGTTTTCAATATTTCTTTCATCGGCGTAAGAATAACACCACCGTCTGGTCCAGGATGGTTTGCGATAGCCATTCCCATACACCCATAAGCACATAGAGAATTGTCACAAACATAGACACAGGTTCCAGAATCCCCTGGTTTAAATGGTATGTGAGTTACCGCTATTTGATTGTACATGGATCGAGAGAGTCGTCGATAAGTGCGTTCCTTGTCTAACTTCAATAAACGTGTCTCCTGTGTATGAGCATTGTTGCTGAAGACGGGTGCTGCGCTGCTGAACATAGACGACTGCACATTCTGTTGATTTTCTGATTGCATGACCCTCTTAAATGTATCGACAATTGTTTCCAAGTCAACATGAATTTCATCGTCTTTGTCTTCAGGCACGACAATTTTTGACCCATTTACAGAAATGCTAGATATTGCTCCGATAGTAACATTGTGAAATTGACTAAAATGCTTTCCATAGAACATCTTTTCATAATCTAAGCAATTATCGTTTAGAAATGGTGATTTCAAACCTGTAATCATTGCAAATATTCATTAGAATTGAAAATTCCGGAATGGAATCCTAAAATACTATGTTTTGTTTATACATAAAATGTGAATACCATCACTCCAGAATATGCATAATCTCATTGCACTCGTAAACACAACTAATATGTGGTTCATTTAAATTATTCTCTGAATAACGTTAAATCTATATATATTAAAAGTTTATGTAATCAAGAATATGTAACTATTTTTATTACTTAGTAAAACAATCCTCCAAAAAAATGTATTTCGTTTAGTTGTTTAATAGAGTGTGATTAAGGGACAACCATTTGATATCGGGGGGGGGGGGGGGGGGGGGGGGGGGGGAGGGGGAGGGAGTCATGCAGGAGGATTTGTTTTGGATCGGTGATTTACCTTTGTAAACTAAGAGGACATATTATCTTTTTCTGAACTATTGAAGCAAGATTTTTCATTTTCATTAAAGCAAGGGACTGATTATTTATTTTCACAACTATATTTATAATATCCAAAAACATACAATTTTTAAATATTTGTTTATTATAAATAATAAATACATGTATAGTCAAGTCATTATGTACTATTAAATCAGAATTAATCATCATCCTCTGCAGAAATGAATCTTCTATATTCCCAACCGCATATACATGTATTGCATGCATACTCAGTATTAAAGTTTGGTTGTAACTAAGTTCTTTAAAAAGTATTGGGAAACATGTTTCGCGGAGTGGAGCGAGGCAAATGTTTTTGAAGGGCTTTGGAACTGCTGAAGGCCCAAGAAGCTATAGAACAAATGATGCAAAATCATGCTTTTCGGGTGTTACCCAGATCCTTTCTTAATCTGAAAATGCAATTTCTTTTTTAATAATTGTTTGACAATATTTTGGTTCAAGTATAAAAGCACAGTGTATAGATTCAGTGCAAGACTTCAGTTTCTGGGGACCACATAAAAGGACCAATATGCATGATAAAGCAAAAATGTAATTCACATATTAAAGTCTGTGGCTCCTATTGTTTTTATGTAAACTCAAGATCAAGTTAATAATAAAAGCATTAAATTCCAAAATAAATGCAACACTAACAGAATTCAGAAGGGCAGACAAATAAATAAGAAACATTGATCCCGAATACTGAAGGGCAACGTCTGAGGAAGATTTGGGAAGTGTTTCCCGATTTTTGTTTGTTTGAAACAAAAATCGGGAAACACTTCCCAAATCTTTTAATAATAAAAGTATAAATATTATTTAAATGTACTTGAAATGTCTACAAGTTGGTTTGATTTAACTTGAGGTATATTGTCTCAGGAACACTTAACTCAGTTTTATTACAGAGTTGTAACTTCATTGAGACAAATGCCTCGTGTAGGAAATTTCAAAACCAAAAGCTTGTCTCAATATCAAATTGTATTCACAAGAAAATAGCACGTGACATGAATGTTTCTAATATAGAATTATCTTCCCTGTAAGTATTTACGGTTTTAACGCCATATCTTTGGCATTATATTATTTAACTTTGTAATTGTTCAGTTTGTTTCAAACTGATTCACGCCATTATAGAATGAATGTTGATCTCTGCAATTGTTAGCTTCCGATATAAACATAAATATATATGTATATAAACGAGTCTATATTGAAAACTACGTCTATATATATATATAAACTACACGGGCGACTCTCGGCTAACCGAGAGATTGGTCGGTTAATCGATATAGAGTATGCGGCTATATGGGCGGTTGGTCTGTTAATCGGGTTGGTTATACGTCTGTTAACGAGTAAAATGCACATTTTAATGTCAAACCCCGTGGTTTTAAAAAATAAATTGACATTATTAAATATTTCATAATTGTAATATAACGTGAATAATATCACGTTTTAGTGAAAATTATGAGAATAAAGTCTGTTAGTGGGTGGGACAATTAAAATTATGTCAGTTAAGTGTTATTTATCCACGAAATTAGTTTTGCTACCTTTATATTGAAAAAGTAAAGAACTTTTCTTGAATAAAAAAAATACAATATCATGCAACAGTATCCTTCTAGTAAGATTTTTTATTTTGACTTCTTTGCATTTTATTGAAGGGTGTGTCACTTCAATATAGCGTGAATATGCATGCATTTATTATCAACGTTTTTAATCAGCCTTAATGATTTTGTCTGTTCAAAGTAGCACGTTCTAAAATCCGACGGAAAGTGTCTTTCAATTACAACACTGCAGGGTACATATAACATGTTGTTCTCATATGCACATGATATATCCACTGGACATTAAACCCTATGATTCGTCAGGATTATCCAAATGGTTCTTTTCTTCTATTTATACTTAATGTTGTTTACAAATCATTCTTAAGAAGTAAATGGAAAGGAGCGAATGAAGTTTCATTTGGTTATCTCAAGTTTTAAATAATTTTATTCCGTTTAGTTCCTTTCTACATAAGTGGAGAGAATAACTGCAGTTGTCCGCATGTAAACTTCTAGCATCTGTCACCAGTTGAGTACATCACAATACGTTTGTGTCAACACCCAGGGATGTTTAATGTCTGTCTTCGTATTCTTAAACAATTATTATTTTTTCTTTCTTGTTTAGCTATGCATCACTCTCTACTGTCCTTATCTATTATTCTATATTCTGCGTCTTCGTACAGATTTTCGTGTATACCATGAGAGTCCGGATTGGGGGTGTTGTTTATTTCTGTATTCTTTAAATTGTTATGTCACATTTCTCTACATTTTATTTATCTTACTCATTATTAAGTCTCCCAAACAAATCACATGTAATTAGATGGAAGTTCCTGGGGGTCACCCCTACCCCGTTCAATTTTAGAATGTACTATTATCTTGTAAACAGTCCAGATCCCCACCCCTAAACCATATATATTCTTATAGGGGACAATGAAACAAATCACATGTAATTAGATGGAAGTTCCTGGGGGTCACCCCTACCCCGTTCAATTTGAGAACGTACTATTATCTTGTAAACAGTCCAGATCCCCACCCCTAAACCATATATATTCTTGTAGGGGACAATAAAACAAATCAAATGAAATAAAAGGGAAGTCCCTAGGGGGGTCACCCCACCCCCTCTAGGTTGACAACTTGTAAACGGTCCAGATCCCCACCCCTATCACCCCTAAACCATATATATTCTTGTAGGGGACAATAAAACAAATCAAATGAAATAAAAGGGAAGTCCCTTGGGGGTCACCCCACCCCCTCTTGTTGGAAAACTTGTAAATGGTCAAGATCCCCACCCCTAAATCCTATATATTCTTGTAGGGGACAATAAAACAAATCAAATGAAATAAAAGGGAAGTCCCTAGGGGGTCATCCCAACCCCTCTTGTTTGAAAACTTGAAAACGGTCCAGATCCCCACCCCTAAACCGTATATTCTTGTATGGGACAATAAAACAAATCACATGAAATTAGATGGAAGTTCCTGGGTGTCACCCCCACCCCGTTCAATTTGAGAATGTACTATTATCTTGTAGAGATCCCCACCCCTAAACCATATATTATCTTGTAGGGGACAACAAAACAAATCAAATGAAATGTAGGTAAAGTCCCTGGGGGTCACCTCTTGTTGGAAAACTTGTAAATGGTCAAGATCCCCACCCCTAAATCCTATATATTCTTGTAGGGGACAATAAAACAAATCAAATGAAATGTAGGTAAAGTCCCTGGGGGTCACCACCACCCCCTCCTGTTTGAAAACTTGTAAACGGTGGAGATTCCCTACTCGTAAGCCATATATATTCTTGTATGGGACAAAAAATCCAATCAAACGAGTGAGCCAAGGCTCCTTGTTGAAGGCCGTACTTTAACCTATAATGGTTTAATTTTTAAATTGTTATTTGGATGGAGAGTTGTCTCATTGGCACTCACACCACATCTTCCTATATCTATATATGAGACCATATAAATGGGGAGTTATCGGAGCTTTGTTTGGGAGACTTCGTAACAGCATCCTGTTACAATTACTTCTTGTTTATTCCCTGTTCTTTATATTCTAGCATCCCAATATATGTTACTTACTGATATTTAGTTAGATTACGACGTTTATCTCTGTTTTATATACTGGTTACGAATGTAGATGACACATTGGTGTCATTCATGACAATTAAACATAATCCACATAATATATGCGACCATTCTTGGATGAAATTTATTTTATTTTAATATTACACTTTTTGAAACCATTTTTATCAATTTTCAATTTCCATTGTCTGAATTGTTCATTGCTCATGTGTTGTTTTCGTATATTTTATTTTTCATTGCTCATGTGTTGTTTCCGTATATTTAAGCCGCTCGTCTTGAGCCTACCTATTTAATCCGATAACATCCCATATAGCAATAAAATTAAAATATTATTGCAATTCATAACTCTTAACAGACCCATTAACAGACCGGGTTTAATACATCTGACCAATTAACAGACCAGGTTTCAAATAAAAATTGATTAATGTCACCAAAAGACACCTTTTCGTGTAGATTTTTCACACAATGATATTAATATGGTTAACAAACATAATGCCTGTCTTTTTTCGATGTTCAAAATATTGCATGCAAGTAAATTCAACGAACATGTCTATTTTGTGTACATTTTGTGTGTGTAAAATATGTATTAATTTATTGATGAGTAGTCCGCTTTTTCATTTTATAGATCATTTATCGAAGCTGGAAATAAATAATTACAACTGATAACAGACTTAAGCCAACCCGATTAACAGACCAACCGCCGATATAGTCGCATATTCAATATAGATTGACCGACCAATCTCTCGGTTAGCCGAGTACCGGCCGTGAACTAGCACTTTCGCCATTTAAAGATGTTTATTTCATTTCATCAACATTAGTTTTGAATAACAAAAATACTTGACGTGACGTCTAAACTGACTTAAGAAATATTGCTGTTGACACTTATCTAACAAGTACATTTACATACCAAGTAACTTTAAGGAATGTTTATTACTTCTTCTGTTCGCAATGAAGTCATCATTATCAATTCCTATACCCTCTGATAATGCAATAAGTGCGGCATCAATGCTGGTTTCTCCTGGTCTATCTGTTTTGAACTCAATATAGCGTAATTTACCACAACGAAAAGTATCTATAGAACTCGGTGAAATTTGTACACATTCTATATGTGTAGATTCATTGTTTGGTATGCTGAGCTTTCGTCCACTGATAACGTCCTTGTTCACCACCACATGTGCGCAAGTTATAAATGTAATATCCCCCATAATTTTAACAAATCCTCCAAGTGTGCCTGTGTAGTATGTTGATTTTATTTGTTCGCCAGCTCGTATCCTACTTGCGAAGACGGGTTCCCCTTCCAAGATGTTTGTTTTAACATTATTTATAAATTTGGGGAAATGATTTTCTTTTATGGGAATTAAACCTTTTCTTCTGCAGAATAATTGAACACACGGATGATATACTTTTACACAATCTTTTGATGTGTAAATCGACTTGCAAATAAATGTCAACTTACTGTGCTTTTCAAATAAGTTTGAAGCAAGATTTCCATCGATTTCGAATTTTTCAGGGAAACAATCGTGTATTGATACATCGACATTTGTATTCTTACTCGAATGTTTGGTTTCAATTTGTATTACGTCATTTTGAGACAGATACTCTATTGGTATATTCCAGAATTGTTTAGGCAAGTATTTTGCAGATTTCACCATCTCAACTACGACAACAACGTCTTTTGAACATTGGTCAAACTCGTGACAGTTTAACTTTTTACAAACCATAGCTGGCCAAACATCAAGTAATCCGTCAATTTGGAATGATACACATTTGAAATATTCCCTGATGATAAACCAACATAAAGTATTTGTAATATTTTTATCATTTTTCTCAATAGCCATTTTCAAGGCGTTAGTTATAGCATCTTCTTTGTTTGTGTTTGGTTCATTCATATAGGCCAAAAGCATATAACACGCCATCTGGTGCTGATGTTTAATTACAGGTACAAGCCAGTCTTCTGGTTTGATACGGTTAATCTTAAGTAGTGTCGACAAAGTCATTAGTATCTCAAATTCCTTATCTGTATTGCCAAGCAATGCCTGCAGATAGTTCGATGAATCTAAGGGCATAGAAATTAGCACATGAAATTTATATATATATAGCTGCCATAATCATATAAAAATAAAAATCTTACAAATTTAAGATTATTCAACTTAACAGTATTTCTGCGATTTTTTAACTCACATGAACGAAATTAACCTATAGAATAAGCAATAATAATAAGACATACACAAATTGCATTTTTAAACACTATCATTTGACTAAGTATTGTATTATATTGGTTTTAAAACGCATGCTTGTTGAACTGAACTTTAATGTGCGTATTGTTATGCGTTTACTTTCTACATTGGCTATAGGTATAGGGGGAGGGTTGAGATCTCATAAACACGTTTAATCCCACCGCAGTTTTGCGCCTTTCCCAAGTCAGGAGCCTCTGGCCTTTGTTAGTCTTGTATGATTTCTAATTTTAGTTTCTTGTGTATAATTCAGAGTTTGGTATCACGTCCATTATCACTGTGCTAGTAAACATATTTTAGGGGCCAGCTGAAGGACACCTACAGGTGCAGGAAGTCTCGCTACATTAAAGACCCATTGGTGGCCTTTCGACTGTTGTTTGGTCTGTGGTCGGGTTGTTGTCGCTTTGACATATTCCCCATTTCCTTTCTCAATTTTATCATGTGAGAGCGGTATCAAGACCAGACGGGCGGATTGACGGACGGACCGATGTTGGCGGATGAATGGTCGGACGGACACCCGGCATTATCATGCGCCTTACAACGCGTTATAAACTTGTTAAGGGTTTTTAAGGGCAAGTTCGAAGCCTCTTTGATTTAGACATGGCGAACTGAACAGTGAAAAGAAGAAATTTTATTGCTTGACATTCTTATATTGCAGTCTCCTTGTCCCAACAGATAGTTCAATTCTAAACTAAAATAAGATGAAAGGACAGCTTACTCATTTCAATTGTTGTAAAACTGAGGGAATCGAAAAATAAGCAAGACGGATTGCTATGTAAGCCTTGCAAAATTATTTTACCTTCCACTAGTTATTGCTAGTAAATGAATCACCATATAAATAGCATAGCCGAATAATATTTTCAGAAAGGAGCTGTTTGTAATATTTTGTGTATTATCTAAGATTTAGGTTAATACATTTACTTTATAGATTATCATGTTTGGATAGCATATATATCTCTAAAATGTATGTTACTCACCCTTCTTTATCTTTAACAGATTAATATTGTCAGTGCTTATACTTGTGCTTTTGCATGACGAATCAATATTCACCATTCTTCCATCACAACAAATAACAAGTTTTGAAACCCACGACCCTTTAAAATGAATATTCATCGTAGGTCTCGGTTGACGTATTAAGGTAAAACATGTACTAAAAGTATATTTTGGTCAAATTACATTGTACTCTGTTTACTATACGGACTGCATTATACTTATTATTTACGCATACACCAGAGGTTGTTGAATAAGGCTTTGTTCGAGTTTATCTCATTTCAATTAACGTTTTGCAAAAGTAAATATCATCGTCCAAATTAGTTTGACAAGGCAAAATGTATATCGATGGTTGTGTGTCAAAATTTGATATTACCTAAAATCTGTTGAAATTGTTTCAGTTTCTGTAACGTTATATATAATTTAACTTTAACCATATCAAGAAGATGGATTCCATCTGTTGCACTTGTAACAGTGTTAACGAGACTATAATAATATATTGTTCCAATTGCGAAAACAAAGCATCGTTCATTACGGGTGTTTTTTTAAAACATAAACAATAATGTTGAAACATTAATTTCAGTCACTCAATAAGAATGATAAAAGAAAGTATGTTAACACCACTATTATAACCTCTTTAATATTTAAAAAAAAAATGTCAGACATAAGTTTTTATCTTTTTTAATTAAGTCTTACATAAACATTTAAAAAAAAATGCCAACAAGCCTCATCTTTCAATATTGTAAGCAATACTTAAATATGTGCAGCAGCTTTTAATCTAAAGGATATACCAATAATGAAAATACAAAATGTACTGAAAAAAAATCATAAATATGTAAAAAAAAATATGTTTGTAGTAAAACTGTTGCTTATATATTCATTTTTACTAAACTCTATGCTTTGAAATGGCAATGAAAGGGAAACATATAAATTTCGTAATGGCTTGGTACTTTTATGGTGTTTGACTAGTGAAATACCTGTCGGCTTTGTTAGAGTCTGAAGTTGTCCTTCGCTATGAAGCCTTAGTTTCATACCATCCTTAATCGTTTTAATCGGAATACCTTGGTCGCATCGTATCCTTATTTGGTGGTGCTTCACACTGTTTTCTACATGAACATCAAATAAATGTAAATTCAAATGTAGGTTATTCATTGATATGATGTACAAAATATTTGGCAAATGCGAATATATTGACTGACTTCAATATCAGGGTTACATTTGAAAAGTGCGCAGTTTTTCTTTGCTGAATCATACATAATATCTTATATAAGTAAAACTTGGTGATAACCAATACATAATTATATGCACTGTCAGAGTACAATTTGTTTAGGCTGAAAGAAAATTGCATTTTTTTACGTTATTGATGTTGAGCATAGACGAAACTAAGAGCATATATGGATGACCGTAACAAAAAAAATCGTATACTGTCACATTAATTCATAGCGGTGATGCACTATGTGGGTACACCTAACTTATACACCTTCTGCTATTCTGTCACATCTTTGTGTTTACATATGTATTATTGATACAGATGTAATTCATCTGCGAAACGGTAATTCAATAACGGTTAGCCAACTCGGGATGGCATCCGTAACATTTACGTGGGATGATTTCAACTTCACCATCTGAAACTCTTGGTTTAATAGTTTCCTTGTGTGCAGCAACCTCTCAAGGACATCATGATATGAAATACAAGCCCGGGATTATATCATTTGCAAGACATATACTCCGTATGCAGGCGCTGCTGGAATGTTGCTTTATAGAAATGGAAAATTCACAATTGGGAAGCTGAAATCATCTTGTTTGTCGTTAAGTTTTGTTTTCAACCGACCCTCATTGTCAAGTTTTAGATGTAAGTCAAGACATGTGGCAGACTTAACTATATCTGTAGTAGCCTTTATCTCTAGTTCGATCGATTAGATTCGTTCAACATAGTCACCAAATTTTGTATTATTTAGTGAAAGACCATCATCTATTTAGCGGAACGGAAAGTTAAAGGATATTGCTAACTTTCTTTCTAAGAATTTCCTGTATGAAGTCAGCCTCATAATAATAAACAAACAAGTCGGAAAGAAGAGGGGCACAATTGGTTCCCATTGGAATTCTGACAGTCTTTTAAAAAATTACGTCCTCCAAACGTAACGAATATGTTGTCAATCAAGAAATCAGGCAGTTTGATGATGTCAGTTTCTGAGAATTTTTTGTTTGAATCAGCGTGATTCTTTACACAGTAGGATTTTTTTATCCCTTTCCAAGACAAGATATTTGAATCTACGTTTGGAAACAACTACTTGTGTAAAGTGAAGAAAATTCAAATGTGTTGATACTATTGCAAGGTGAGAGAGTCTTAGATTGTATGTACATGTACTCTAAAAAAATACTCTGGAAATTTTTAGTATCCACATAAATATTTATCTGCACAAACACTTTTTGTGCCAAAACAAATAGATTTACCCGGCACTTAAAGCTACGGAAAGTTCTCAAACAACCACTTTATCGCTGTACTGTTTTGTACAAAAACGTTCTTGAAGCTACTGAATTAAACGCATGGCGTTCGTCTCCTAATATATCAGAACAAGTACTGACGGAGGCCAGGGTAATGAACACATACTGCATAATTGAAAAAAGGATTTTGACAATTATCCTTGAGGTGAATTCAGGCGTTTAAGAAGTGTTCAGTTTAAAATGACCGTTTCAGTATTCAAAACATATATATTCATATATACATTTTTATAAGTGGTAGAGATAAACGTCTGAGCATTGGTATAGATCATTAGCTAGCTTAAAAGCTATCTCTTCACCAAAAAATCAAATGACTTGACTAGTAATTCTTAAAAGTTTAATTTATAGAAAGGAGACAACCCAAACATAACCACAAAACATATGCTTGCACGACATACAAACAGTCAAGGTGTAAGCTTTCTGTGGCAATACTCTTGGAGACGAATCTTGATGAAGTGGAAATGGTTTCATATGTAACTGGTTGAAGCCTTGTATTAAATGAAGTCTTAAACGCCTTGTATTCCAGTTAAGTTTTGAAGGATTTATTCCATAAGCAACTGCTACCATAGACGCTACAGCAAACAACCCACTATCTGCATTATTCCTCTGTTTATTGGAACTGACACAAATCAACAAAAACCTGACCCTTGCTATTTCTATCCACCATAGCAAAGATGGCTCTTTTAGTATCTTGCAGTAGATGTCGATTCCAGCTATCAAATACTCTCACAGTATAAGGAGGACAACTTATATTAGATAGGGTTATCCAGTTTTTACCACTGACCTTAATAATTTGTATAAATAGACCTTTTGGTTTTTTATACACTACCAACAATTTGACTAGCGTTTACATGTACATTAAATGCCTCTATATACACAGTACTTTTAGGAAACATTACTAATCAGTACATTAAATGCCGCTATATAAACAGTACTTTTAGGAAACATTACTAATCAGTACATAAAATGCCACTATCTAAACAGTACTTTTAGGAATCATTACTAATCAGTACATAAAATGCCACTATCTAAACAGTACTTTTAGGAAACAACACTATTCAGTACATTAAATTTTATATCATTTTAAGTAATGTTGAGAAAAAGTTGTTTACAGTACTGAAAATTTCAGTCTTTTTCAGTACTAAAAATTTCAGTCATTTTTCAGTCATTTTTCAGAACTGAAAATTTCAGTAATTTTTCAGTACTGAAAATTTCTGCCATTTTTCAGTCATTTTTCAGTCTGAAAATTTCAGTCAATTTTCAGTACTGAAAATTTTAGTCATTTTTCAGTACTGAAAATTATAGTCATTTTTTAGTACTGAAAATTTCAGTACTTTTCCAGTACTGAAAATTTCAGTAATTTTTCAGTACTGAAAATTTCAGTCATTTTTAAGTACAGAAAGTTGAAGTCAAATTCAAGACCAAATAAAAAACTACTTTTTGCTATCACAAATATCATAAGCCCCAATGGTGAGTTGGGAATAGAAATATGCTCACTTGGTCCTGTTCCGACCGGCAGTAAAAAGCTTGCCAAAGTGGGGCGTCCGTCGGGCTGTGAAAGATGTATCAAGTTTGCAGCTACGTCCTGTCAGAATGCATATATCGAGGTTAAATTCAATGCCTCATGTAAAGAGAGTGACAAGATCTCTGCACGTTAAGAACCCTTGCAACAACTCTCCTGTTGCACGGCAAAATTTCTGTCCTTTACTTATACACCTTTATTTTCCAGTGGAAGTCGAAATTCCCCCTGATCATCATCCCGATAATATTCCGATTGGCCTCTATTATTACAAGACCTACTATCGTGAAATATTTGCCACTGGACATAAAGCAATCAAAAATCAATAAAAATGAATCATCAACAAATATCATAAGTTGGTTTGGGATAAAAACAAGAATTTTATTTTTAAACTCCATGACTATAAAATTGAGAATGGAAATGGGGAATGTGTCAAAGAGACAACAACCCGACCAAATAAAAAACAACAGCAGAAGGTCACCAACAGGTCTTCAATGTAGCGAGAAATTCCCGCACCCGGAGGCGTCCTTCAGCTGGCCCCTAAACAAATACATGTATATACTAGTTCAGTGATAATGAACGCCATACTAATTTCCAAATTGTACACAAGACTATGTATTCTTTCATTTCAACACATTAATACATTAAAGATGATTCTTTTGATGAACTTTATGACCACATTCTTTATGTGCCTTTTTCAAGCCACGACTTTTCATTTTTGATTGTCGTTATTTGTTGTATGTTATAATTGGTGTTATTCAATGTTTTTGGCGTAGACCAGTGCGGGGTTGGGTTTTTTTCCTGACGATTAGTTTCGCTAGTTATCAAGAAGACTGTTACAGCTTTCCATGTGCAATGATGTTTTTATTGTTGATTCATTTGAAAGACGGAAAAGGAGCTGGCATAAAGACAGTCAAATTCAATCACATAAGCAACAAATACAAAACCACCAGACAGAGGTCACCAATACAGTTTTTCAATATTAAGCAGTCAACACCATACAAGAAGTTCTGAATAGCTCCGACACAAAAAATTAGATGTCATCTAGATGTAAAGCACAATGTCAGAATATCGTTCATCAAACTAAGACGTATCTATAACATGACTTTGTCCGACTTGAACCGATTTTGTCGACGTCTGACGTTAAACATTATGGTTATATATTATAGTATCCTTGTTCTGTTGTTGTTAGTTGGGAGGCATACCACATCTCCATGTTTTATTAATAGAACTAAATATGTAGATTATATATGCAGTCGTCTATATTAAAACTGTTACTCTTTCATACTTTCTTGTAGCACTTGAAATGCAATGAAGTCTTTAATATAGTTCACATTTCTCCTATAGATAGAAAAGATTCTTCTGATATCATGACAGTTTGTTATCAATAATAATTTCAAAGTTATTTAAAAGAATAAGCACACGTTTCAAGATATTTTTTTAACATTAACCTTGGATCAAGTCAGGAACCTGTAGTCTAGTGGCTGTGGTTGGTTCATTAGACATGTTACGAAAAGGTATATTCTCGACGCTGAGGTTGACAAATTAGACTTTAAATTAAGGGACGGTGTCAAAACATTGATTATAATTTAAACAGGTAAACTTTTAATCTTGTGCGTCTTGGGAAATTCAAATCACATTTATCTAGAACATCTTAATGTAACATCCTATGATGATAATTGCTTTTGTGATATTATTTCTGGCTATCATAAGACATGAAAAGTGTATTCGTGCAGAAGTGGGTGGGCTAGAAAAGGGGGGAGCTGAGAGTTATACAAGTTCATTCGATTATAGATTGATAATATAATCATATTAAGCTAAATAGATATTAGTTTTATTGTTGTATTACAGTTCCTGAAAAAGTTCATTCTGTCGCTCCACTAATCATACAAAGAGCTCTATAGTCTGGTTGATTTTTCTCTCTCGGGTGTCTTCATAAGCTTCCAATGACTGAAAGTTTTTAAGTGCTTTATAGCGCGTTCGACATATATCCAACACTCTGATCTAGAAAATTCTTTTTTTTACATTTTCTTCTTTCTACTCGTGGTTAAGCTTCTAAGTTGGTGGCGTCTGTAGGGGTAAACATTTTCGAAGAACACATATGACAGACAGAAGCTAACGCCCACCACTGAACTACAGGCCCCTGACTTAGGACAGGCTAATGAAAAGAATTGCGGGCTTTAACATTTTTGTTATATGTCTTGCCTTTTTATCGCCCTATTCAATCCGGACTTTTTATTAGTTTATTCAGCCTTGTTTGACATGAATTGTCATCCTGCCTATTTTGTGTGAAGTTGCTCATTCTGTCATTTTTCTAATCTCGACACACCTGTCCTGTCTGTTTTCAAATTGAATCCTTGCCCCCTCCCCCTCCCGGAAAAAAAGATACCTCCGTAGAGTAGTAGGTACACATCCAACAGATTTGATATAAAAACGCCATAAATATTTTTAGAGAACCCCTAGCATTGTTATCTTAAATAGAGAAAAGACCCATCGATCATCGGTGATAATTTTACTATCGTCATTTTTTAATGAAACGGTTGGCGAATTTCCACAAAACGTTTAAGGAATTTATAAAATACAAAATATCTGCACAAAGTGGTGTTAAGTTGTAAATGCAAAGTCATTATGATATCATGCATTTGAAACACTGCAGGGATGTTCAATCGGTGAGTAGTGGGGCATGTATTACACAAACCTCTTACCGTTCTGAACATGAAATATTTGCCACTGGATGTAAAGCAACCAACAATCAATAAATCACAAACCCCTTATAAAGAAAATACAAATTGAGCTGTAGCTGTTCAAATTAAGACAAAGTTGTAAGGAAATAAAGGGGAAAATACATGTATTCAAAGATACATCATCGCGAATAAATTTCCTAAAACTATAATGCAACATGTTTCAAGTTGAAATTGTAAAACAAAATCCTGTTTAAGGTGTTTTAAAATAGACCCAGTTAAAAAAAATAGGTGTTAAACAAGTGGATCAGAATTCATATTCCTTTGTTTGATTTTCATAACTTTATAATTACATTAGATGTATGTTTCATTATAATACTTTATTTCGATAGGCTAACTGCACACCACGTGTTATTCCGTAAGCAATTGCATCACTCAATAAAACTTTTCATTCATGATAACACGTGGTCCAACAATAAAGTGCACAGGTGAATAAAATACAAAAATTGTAAAATTCGTGTTTTCACGATCATAGCTAAAAAAATGTAATTATAAGTATTTCCGCGCTTCATACAAAATGTACTTTGGTCAACGCTTTTACACCCCAATAAATTTACAAAAAGAAGCATTCAATTCTTAAATAAAAATTACCGTAAGAAACTTCTTCACGAGTAGGTATAAACTAGATTATAATACCAGATTATTTGAAAGACCTGTTAAGGGCTCGCCGAAGAATAGACCACTTTCGAGTTCATCCGTCACCGGCAAAAACTCGTCAATTATGCACGCCTTTATGACGTCATTTACCAGATAGAGGGGGTCGCCTGTATCCCTGCACTATTTACGTTCATCAAGCGTCTTAGTGATCGTCTTTGTGCAGGATAAACTAGAAATAATGGTTGCTCTGTAGGTACTTACTGACAATTCCCTAATAACAGTAGTGTTGATTGTCAATTTTGAGAATTCAATTTGCCGAATAATTCGTACAATATAGAATTATAGTTTTCCAACCACTCGCTCAACATTGGAAGGAAGTGACGACGCCCCTAAACGCACAAATGACGGTGATAAAGGCGCGTATAATTGACGAGTTTTTTCCGGTGACGGATGAACTCGAAAGTGGTCTATTGGTTTGTTATACATTAGGCAGTTAATATTCTGATATGAATTGTTTCATATTCATATTTCACATGTTTAAACCTTTTATAGCGACTTTTACTCACTCTATCAAGGCCGTTCAGTCGACTACAATTGTGTATATCTACCTAATCACGGCCGACACTCGGCTAACCGAGAAATAGGTCGGTTAATCTATATTGAGTATGCGGCTATATCGGCAGAGGGTCTGTTAATCGGGTTGGCTAAAGTCTGTTAATCAGATGTTATCGTGAAAATCAGTGCAAGGTTAGACTGTTTCATTGTATAACTTTTTAATTATATTTATATCATAAAAACTATTCATGTCTGACAAAATGATTTGGAGTACTGAATCCAGTGGTGTAATTATCTTTTTTCTAGCTTCAATAAACAATCTATAAAATGAAAAGGCGAATTACTCATCAGTAAATTTATACACATTTTACACACACAAAATGTACACAAAAATGACAAGTTGGTTGAGTTTACTTGTATGCAATCTTTGATCATCTTTTGAACATCTAAAAAAAGACGGGCATTATGTTTGTTTACCATATTAACATCAATATGTGAAAAACCTACACGAAAAATTGTATTTTGGTGACATAAATCCATTTTTTGATAAAATTATGGTCTGTTAATGGGTCGGATGTATAAAACTCGGTCTATTAATTGGTCTGTTAAGAGTTATGAATGACATTACAAGTATAATTTAATTGCTATATGGGGTGTTATCTGAATAAAGAGATAGGCTCAAGATTAGTGGCTAGAATAATAGATGGAAACAACACATGAACAATGAAACATAAGTTTAGACAATGGCATCTGAAAATTGATAGAAGTGATTTTAAAAAGTGTAAAATCAAAGAAATATTAATTTCATCAAAGTATGGTCGCATATATCTCATGTGGATTCTGTTTCATTGATATGAATGGCACCAATTTGTCATTTACATAGTTAACAAGTACATAAATCAGAGATAAACTTCGTAATGTTTTAACTTTTTTTATCAAATGAACTGAAAATCAAATATGTTTATAATGCAAACAAATATAGACAAACATTTCAACATCAACCTTTCTCTACACCACCTTGAAGGTCACTAGATAGAAAAACAAGCACAAGAACTTTTTTACATAAATAAGGCTGTTAGTTTTCTTGTTTGAATTATTTTACATAGTCTTATCGGGGTCTTTTATAGCTGACTATGCGGTATTAGCTTTGCTCATTGTCGAAGGCCATTTGGTGACCTATCGTTTTTAATGTTTGTTTCATTTTGGTCTTTTTGTGGGTAGTCGTCTCATTGGCAATCATACCACATCTTCTTTTTTTATATGTTTGTGGATTGCAAGTCGGCTAAATGACTTACGATATCGTAGGAATACATCACTACTCAAAAAATATAATTAATATTATGCATTTATTGTGATTTACAGGCATATACAATTGTCTTTTTCTTACACATAATTTCAGCACCCAACACTAATATTAACAAAACTTACTAATGTCTATTTCTTGTTCAGAACCACGGTTTAGAACTTGGTACTGGCATTTCCTTAGGCGGCAGAAAATGAGAATGATGACTCGGTACAAAGAAAAATACATACCGGAAATAAACTCCTCATACATACCAGGATTGAAATTTGATATTTGCGCCTTTATATCCGCCAGAAACGCGTTTCGTCTACGAAAAAATCATCAGTCACGCTCGAAAAAAATGTTTAAAAGGCCAAAAACAAAGTTGAAAAGCATCGAGGAAATACAACTCATACCGGCACACATCAGCGTATAGCTCCGGCGTGTTAAAAATCATTTACGCTGCCAATATGCTTTAACCGTGTATTGGGCGTACTAGAAGCGTACTTTATCCGGCGTTCAAGAAACGTATGTTGGCGTATGTTGTATGTTTTTATGCTGCATAAAAAGGAGTAGGTCCGGTAAGACCCCTTTTTGGCCCAAAAATATAACAGTTTTACAAAATTGTTAAAATGTTAACTTTTAGTTATTTATTGGACAGTTGAATGCTTCTGGTACATAAATATGGGCTGTTTTTGACAATACAATGCACATATATCGGGTTGTAGCACCATTAAGTCATGCTTAAGTACTGAAATCTTCAAAATTCTATCATTTTAGTTAAATTTTAGACGGTTTCCATGTAAAACGAAAGTGGCCGCATTCGTGTTCATCCTTAATATTGAAATGTAAGTTGTATTTTATGATAATACATAACATATATAAAGGTTGTGGATGAACACGGATGCGGCAACTTTCATTTTTGACAAAAACCATCTGAAAAAGTGACGTTTTTTGGCATATTTGAGAGATATTTCATATTTGAGCTTGAATCGGATCGTTTTTATGACTAAATCAGTTAAAATCTTTCATTTATACTTATTGAATCAAGTGAAATAAACACTTTTAAAGAACTTAAAAGGTGGTCAAAATCTTTTGTCAGATGAAAACTGAAATTTGAGGCCAAAATGAGTCCTTACCGGACCTACTCCTTTCCTCGGGTTGTAGCGTTCATCAAGCGTATTTACTTTCCTTCAGTAGCTAGAGGTATAGGAGGAGGGTTGTTATCTCATAAACATGTTTATCCCCTCCGCAATTTCGCGCCTGTCCCATTTCAGGAGCCTCTGGCCTTTGTTAGTCTTATATGATTTTTAATTTTAGTTTCTTGTGTATATTTCGGAGTTTATTATGACGTCCATTATCACTGTACTAGCATACATATTTTTTAAGGGGCCAGCTGAAGGACGCCTACGGGTACGGGAGTTTCTCTACATTGAAGACCCATTGATGGCCTTTGTCTGTTGCCTGTTCTATGGTCGGGTTGTTGTCGCTTTGACACATTCCCCTTTTTCTTTCTCAATTTTACCTTTGTATTTTGACGTACTTCAAACTTGTGTACGCGCATTAAACGATTGCTAAGCATTCCTATGGCGTGCAACTAACGTATACCGACTTTGTCAGATTTCTCTGTACGTTTGGTGCTGAGCTCGCCGGTCTATCCGCCAATGTGTGACGCCGGCATAAGGTATTATATTCCTGAGGTAGAAAAGCCTAAGTAAATTGTCAAAGAAAACGCATTGAATTTAACCAGCTGCATTGCAACAAATGACAGATTCATAGATGTTACAGATTTTGAACAGACAAAAAAATAAGGCTGATTGATAACTTGGCGTAAATAATAAATTCATGGGAATTCGAGTTGCCAATCAGTCCATATAACGCTAATTTGAAGTAATACACCCTTTTAATGAAATGCAGTAAAAAAAAATAAAAATAAAAGTGCTCTTTCTTTTACGATACTGTTGCACCGTATTGTAATGTTTTCGTCATAAGTAAATCTCATTTTTTTTCAATGTGAAAATATAAACTCAAGATATTAAGACTATTGCCGTGGCTAAATAACTCTTAACTGACACGATTTAAATTTTCCAACCTATTAACGGACTGTATTTCCCTAATATTCATTAAAATGTGGCATAACTCAACTTATATAACAATTATGAAATATTTATCAATGACAATTGATTTTTTAGAACCAAAGTACTACTTTGTGTCCTTTAAATCATATCTAAAAATGGTTTTTGGCCTTTTATCTAAAATATTGCTATGAGTACAAGCATACTTGCGAGGCGCCTTTTCGTTTTACATAAAATTGCGCAGGCTATGCATTTTTTTTAATGTAGGAAAATATTCTATGATAGATATCATTTTGTCAGACACTTTTCTTTTTTTGATGTGATTCTCATAATATGCCAAAAATCTGTATATTTAACAGAGTTTAACATTAAATTGTTAGTTTTACTCTTAACAGACGTATAACCAACCCGATTAACAGACCCACCGCCGATATAGCCGCATACTCAATATAGATTAACCGACCTATATCTTTCGGTTAGCCGAGTGTCGGCCGTGCTAATACTTTGGTGAATTATTATAGTTGTATCATTGAAAATTATAACCACATTCCTTTTTTTTACCAACACTGATATTTTCTATTCAACGGCAAGAAAAAAGAACTTTGCTTCTGATTGTTCTTTGAGTGGTTTTAATATAGCATAAAAATTTTGTCAGCAGTAGATTTTGAATGAAAAGCTGGACTAATTTTTAGGGTAGTAAGGCAGAATCCAATTAAAATACATATTCTAAATATGAAAAGAAATGTAAGTTAAATCTCCACAAAACAGTAACACTTCTAGCAAAGATATCATTCTTTATCTAAACTACAGACAAATTTTCTACCTATGAAATCAAAGTGAATAACTGGTATCACATGATGGGAAATGAACACGAATCGAGTCTTCACAAGAATTTAACAGTAACTGAACACATTTTAGATAATATTATAGAAAGTTAAATATGAATTGTTTTTGGTCGTGAGCATGTTTTATACAACCTTTCTTTATTTCTTTCTTGTTGTTCAAATCTCTTAGTCCTCAACAGTAAAAGTCAGTCCTGTAAGCTCTAACCAATAATGTCTCAAATACAACTTATAAGATGCAACAAGAATGCTCAGCTGTAACGTCTCGCCTACTTTTCTATTCACGAATTATTTTATGCTGATAGACCAAGGAAATAGTTTTAGTACAGGTATCACATAAATCACACATTGTCAAAGATCCATGAAAATGAAGTCAATGTGAGATAAATCAATTTAAGTCAGAAAGACATGTTTAGCTGACAATCATTATACACACGTAATATAGTTTTGCTTTTGCTTATCTCATAAAAGAAACAGCCCTAACCATGAAAATTACATATCGACCAATGAACCTTGAAAAAAAAAGTCAAGGTGACTCGTCAGATGAACCCTGCTAGACAGACATTTAAATCATAAAATCATTTCATTCATTAGTATTGCTAAAAGAAAAAGACAAAAACAAAATTTAACATTGACCAATGACCTGTGCAAATTAGACAAATAATCGTACACAAGATGCATAGAAAACTAATGACTATTAAGCAACACGAACCCCACCATGGGTTTGATTTCGATGCTCCTGAAGAGTATGCTGATCCTGCTCCACATATAAATGTAGCATCCATCCTGTTGCTTATGTTATTACAAACCTGGTTAATAGTATAATTCGGTAGTTCACTAATAGGTGAGTGAAAAATTAACATGATACAAATAGAAATTTGTTTTCAAGCAGTTGCTTGACATTGAAAATGAGGTCAAGTCCAACAGATATAATACAGACTTTCGTTATACATGTATAAGCCACAAGGTATGAAGCCTCCAGTTCAAGTCAATTACCATATAAAATATCAAGCTCAATACAAATAGCTAACGCCGTAGGATTGTTATCTGTATATATTATAATTTATCATTCAATTTGCAGTCTCCATGATAAACTAGAACAAGATATTTCTAATAATAACATTAACGGTACCAATTTTTCTGCACCAGATGCGCATTTCGACAATACATGTCTCTCCAGTGATGCTCGTGGCCAAAATATTTGAAATCCAAAGCGTATATAAAAGATGAAGAGCTATAAATATAAGTTAACCAATTTTACCCTTAAAATTAGATCTATGAATATTTTTTAGTTATTGCTATAATTTTTTTTAATTATCCGTAGTTATGGATCGAGTATTATACACATATATGTTTTTTTTAAATTCTGTATTTTACTGATAAATATACTCACTTTTAAAGTCAACATCACACTTTTACACTAACAGCAGTAACTGCAGGTGAGCTACAGAGTTCTGTGGATCCATTTATCTATATATCCCTATGAAGATTTCTGTTTCCATAGTTTGGTAAAATAATTAAGCTCATTAGTATGCAGAGAAAAACAGTTTTTACAATTTTAGATAAGTTAACGGACAATGATAACGGATACAAATTATGAATGTAGCAAAGTTGGCTAAAAAAAATATGACAACCAATTCTTTTAAATGGATTTTTGAAACTCTTTTCTGTAGGCTGATAAGACTTGAAAGAAATTATTTTGCCCAACATGCCCAGAGCATGAGGAAAATTAATTCTCTGCAACTTAAAATGCAGGAACTAAATAGAGTAAAAATGCAGCTTTGCTGCAGTAAAATATAAACTTGTGTAGCAACAGATCAAAATGATTAGATCTATTCGTCAACCCCCCCCCCCAAAAAAAAACCCATCAAATGATTGTCCCCTTAAAACAAAACAACCCTGACCATGGCAACCATAAAATAACCATTGTAGAAAAGTTACAGATTTCATAACAATTGAACCGGAGACAAGTTATTAAGTTACACAGTTTTGATGGCAACATCAAGTGGTGGATCCAGAAAGTGGGGCCCCGCTGACTGCCTAAGAGGGGCCCGCTCTAGTAAAGCTTCAGTGATTCCCTATATAAGCAAGCAATTGTTTGTCTCCCCAAAAAGGGCGGCTGCACCCCTCTAAATCCGCCTCTGACATCATTTCGTCAATTCGTAAGAGATTCACTTGTTATCGAGTTTCGAGTTGCGAGTTAAGAAAGTCGGGTTGCAAGTATTGAGTTGTGAGTAACTAAAGTCGAGTTGTGAGTTACAAAAGTCGAGTTGCGAGTTTCAAAAGTTGAGTTGCGAGTTATAATAATAATAATACATGTAATAACTCATTAAGATTAAACCAATTTTCAATAAGGCTCTCTACATACAATATCAACTACATATAAACATAATAATTATTAATCTACTAATATACAAATGAAAACAATAGATCTAAATACACAAACTATAATTACAACAACAACAAGGTGCTCTGCAGGGCACATCTTTATACGACCGCAGTGGTCCAACCCTGAACGGTTGGGGCAAATTTGGTCACAATATTCAAGCTTGATACTTTCTAAATTTGGATTGTGATCGAATTTTTGACATAATAAAGGTTTTGGTCACAAAATAAATGTGGCTAGAGATCTAACACATCAACTGTACAATACTGTGCAATTGAATATATAAAAAAGAAGATGTGGTATGATTGCCAATGAGACAACTACCAACAAAAAGACCAAAATGACACAAACATTAACAACTATGGGTCACCGTACGGCCTTCAACAATGAGCAAAGCCCATACCGCATAGTCAGCTATAAAAGGCCCCGATAAGACAATGTAAAACAATTCAAACGAGAAAACTAACGGCCTTACTTATGTAAAAAAAAAATGAACGAAAAAAAACTTTGTAACACATAAACAAACGACAACCACTAAATTACAGGCTTCTTCTTGAAACTTTTCAAAATTCGAATTACGAAAAATTTTGAAAAAAAAGGAATCCCTTAAAAAATTGTAAACTAACCCCCCCCCCCCCCCCCCCCCCCAAACCAAAAAAAAACGTATGGAAAACCCTCTTTACGCAATAACCCTTAAACTCAATCCCATCATTTCCCTTGTAGGATGGAACCTTGTATTACAA
Source organism: Mytilus edulis (assembly GCF_963676685.1). Taxonomy (NCBI): domain Eukaryota; kingdom Metazoa; phylum Mollusca; class Bivalvia; order Mytilida; family Mytilidae; genus Mytilus; species Mytilus edulis. The sequence continues at coordinate 34,201,881 of NC_092345.1, read as the reverse complement.
TTTCAGAGAGATTCTTTCACCTAAACAAGTTTTTGTTTGGAAACTAGAAACATGATATTTTTTTTTGTCCTTTTTTTGCCCCTAATTCCTACATATTTTGGACAATTATTCCAAAACTTAATCCTAGCCTCCCCTTTGTTATATGGAACATTGTGGTACAATTTTAGAGAGGTCCATACAATTACACACAAGTTATTGTCTTGAAACTAGAAAAATGCTTGCTTTTGGACCCTTTTTGTTCCGTTATTTCTAAACTTTGAACCTATAAACCAATAAACGAATCCAAACCTCCTACTTGTGGTTTTAAACATTTTGGTACAATTTCAGAGCAAATGAAGTACGTATACACAAGTTATTATCCTTAAACGAAAAAAATCCTTGTTTTGGGCTTCTGATTCATAAACGGTAGGGACAACCATCCCCCAAATCGATCCCAACCTTCCTTTTGTGGTATTGACCCTTCTGAAAAAAGTCACAAAGATCTACTTTTTTAAACTTAAGAAACTTTCCGGAAACCAAAATGTGTTTTCGGACGACGCAGACGACGACAACGACATCATTACATTATACGATCCAAAACAATTGTTTGCGGTCGTATAAAAAACACCTATAGTATACATTGTGGCTTAACTCATACATTTGACACGTTAAAAATATAATGACTTGTAAGAGTATTTGAAAGCAGATATACTTTTTTTTTAATTATTTCACTGGATAATGAATTCCACACTTTTTGACAACTAAAAGAACCAGATGCTCTACAGGGCGCATCTTTATATGACCGCAGAGGTTGAACCCTGAACAGTTGGGGCAAGTATGGACACAACATTTAAGCTTGATATACAGCTCTGAATTTGGAGTTTAATTTAAAACATTTGTAGTTGACACAACATAGTTTTCTGACACAGAATGAATGTGGTCTAAGAACTTAAACTTAAAAACTTTAAGATTTTAAATTGGACATTTATATCCAAAATCTAAGTACACCGTTAGATTTGGCATATCAAAGAACCCCAATAATTCATTTTTTTTATGAAATCAAACAAAGTTTAATTTTGTACCCTTATGGCCTCTAATTCCTAAACTGTGGGGACAAAAACTCCCAAAATCAATCCCAACCTTCCTTTTGTCGTCATAAACCTTGTGTTAGAATTTCATAGATTTCTATTCACTTATTCTAAAGTTTATGTGCAAAAACCAAGAAAAATTCTTGTTTGGGACCTTTTTTGGCCCTAATTCTTAAACTGTTTGGACCAGAACTTCCAAAATCAATCCCAACCTTCCTTAAATGGCCATAAACTGTTTGTATAAATTTCATATGTTTCTATTAACTTATACTAAAGTTAAAGTGCGAAAACACCAAATGTCTTCGGATGACGACGACGACGACGACGACGACAACGACGACGGCGACAACGACGACGGTGACAACGGCGACAACGACGACGACGCCAACGTCATACCAATATACGACCGAGACCACAATGTCTGTTCTTCGAATATAGTCCCTAGTGTTTACTCTTTAAAACTAATATGATATGTTATTTGTAACTTTTCTTTTCATTTAAAATACATATTTCAATATCAAAAAGCTTCCCAAATTAAAAATTGCTGGATAGTATTACAGCTTTATGTTTATTTACTTTAATCTCTGGTTGATCAGCTCTTCAGCGGCCGGTAACACCGACGTTGTCTTTAAGATCTATAAAATATATAAGTTTCTCACTGAATGTATACAAAGAGGGTTTAAAAGCTATGCAATTATCAAATATATACTTATCAAGCTTCATGTAAATTATTTAACAATGAAATACATAAATTAAGAAATTTGGAGTTTTACCAAGGGAGCTAATAATTAATTAATAACACTGTCTGCCGCACAGCATTTCGGGGACTCTCCCTCTGGTATCTTTCCTCTCCCTTTTATAGATGACTATGCGGGGGCTTTTCTAATTATTGGGGATATTATGATGACCTAAGTTGTTAATTTTTGTGTCATATAGTCACAGAGTCATCCGCATCGCTTCCCTCAATCTTATTCTATCACCAATAGCACGGGTGTCATTCGGTTTATCGGGAGAAATGATCGTGAAAGAATATCTAACGGCGGTCAAGTATTAAGAGACGATCGAGAAAGTTCTGGTAACGGATCGTGAAAGACATTTAATGTACATTTTTGTTCAAAATCTTTGAAAAAATCGCTTTATTTTCATAACGCGGAACGAATCAAAACAAAAAAAATATGTGTCTGTCAAAATGGTTTAACTTCCTCAACATAATGGTAAAATTAGATAGAGAAAATATGCAGTACTTTATGAAAAAACACAAAAGGCGCAATGCTTGTCTATGAAATTAATTACAAATAACACGCTTTTTGTACCTATAATGGTCATATTTCAGTTTATCGTGATATATTTGAAATTTCATCTTTGGTGTATCTGATAGTACAGTAAAATTAAGGTATGTTCTTCTCTTAAAAGCATTAATTTGTTTATGAAAACCTTGAATTTGTTGAATATCCGTAAAACTTGATCATGAAAGATCAGGCAACGCATTATTTTGATCGTGAAAGATAATGCAAGACCAGACTTATTACTAGTAATCAGACAGAAATCAGTATTTCTTTTACCATTTGATAAACCTCCAACTGGTTGAAGCCTGTTACTTCATTTTTTATTTTAATAAGGATGAACATTAAAGCTATTTTTCTTTATTCAACACTTTACCTCGAAATTTAAAAAAAACAACAATTAAAAAACAGCTCTGAGAATCGGTCAAGTGCAATTCAGGCAGATCGAAATTATTTAGCCAATAATATGGATATGTAACGTTTAAACCAAAATAATATCCAGCAATCAAAAAAATACAGCAAAACAGCATCTTTCATCAGTAATTTGAGATTGAACGATTTTGTGCAACAGTACTTTCTTAAGGTAGTTCGGGGGTTTAAATTTTCGCGCCGTCTGCGCATAAAGTTGCGCATTGATATCGTAAGTGATGTACATAGTCGTAATTTTCCGTAACAGTAAAATATGATCATTTAAATAATCTTTTTTATTCAAATGCATTGAGAAAGAGTTGAATAACTTTTAAATGCAATTTTAAAACTTAATAAAATTTATTGTTACAATTGTCATTGTTGAAATAGGACTTCCGTTCTAAAAATAACTTGATGCCATGTTTTTGACGAAGGAGAAGAATGAAAAGAGAATAACTCACATTTATCGAACACGTGAACTGCTTTTCATGAATACTGTAATGCAGATCGAAATTAAGTTCTGTATATACAACGCAGATGTGGATTGATTAAATTATATACTACAGACTATAGAATACCAGAGCGCAAATGCTGTAATGTCTCGTCTGCTTTACTTATGATTGTTAATTTTTTGAACGTCTATAATACCAAGGGTGTTCTAGAAGTGTCAAATGCGCTTAATGTGCTTAATTTATTTTTGTCCATCTGATGAGCTTAGCCTTTTCAATTGAATTTTATAGTTCGTTCTTATGTTGAACTGTTCATCACTGTCTCAGGTTAGGGGAGGGTTGGGATCCCGCTAAAATGTTTAACCCCGCCACATTATTAATAGATGTGCCTGTCCAAAGTCAGGAGCCTGTAATTCAGTGGTTGTTGTTTGTTTATGTGTTACATATTTGTTTTTCGATCATTTTTTTTAATACATATAAGGCCGTTATTTTTATCGTTTTAATTGTATTACATTGGCATATAGCTCTATGCGGTATGGGCTTTGCTCCTTTTTGAAGGCCGTACGGTGACCTATAGTTGTTAATGTCTGTGTCATTTTGGTCTCTTGTAGATAGTTGTCTCTTTTGCAATCATACCACATCTTCTTTTTTTTAAATTAGGATTATCAATAGTTCATACAAAGAGCGCAGGGTCAGATGAACCATGACATACCGATCTCTACAAATATCCCTTAGACCAAAAAAATGTGTTCCGATCTTTACAATGCATTAGAAACTGACAAATGTATTAGTTATGCTTCGCCAATTAATTCGAAACATAAGGTCAAAAGTATTATGAACCCTTACCGACAGCCAGACATAGACATCTTACTATCATTCAGTATATCAAATACAATTGACGTCATCATGGTCATATATATGAAACATGCAGACAGACTTGTACACCATACACGAAATACCATGGCACTATAGCATACAGGTATTTATCCTGCAATTGGGTGTCCTACTATACAGATACAGCCCTACAGATATCGCTATGCTGTATCTGTATACTATACAGATATCGCTTTAAAGCTTCGCCCACTGCCGGACTGAGTATTGTTTGAACCTCTGTGACCTCAGAATGTGTATTCCAGTTGCATTCCAATGACGATGACAATTGTCGATTTCAAAACTTGAATGTGTATGATTGTGTTACAAAATTAACCATGTCAATTTCAGCATGCATGTTTAGTGAATGTCAAGTCTGAAGCGTAGGACAACTCGTACACTTCTGTTTTAAATTTGACAATGTTTTGTTATTTGTTTTTACTGTTGAAATTAGTTGTTATGTTAAAATAGGTAATTATTCACCTTGAGCGATGAATTATTGTTGACCATTCGAGATTCTTTTTTGCGAACCCGTCTTCAGCGTAATGTGTGATTTTGATATTACTACGCGGGCCTCAAGGGATTACAAATCGAAAATAAATGCTAAATATGTCAGTTTGTGTGTCTTTCAAAACACAAACAATATACAGAACTAATTGCAGGATAAAGACAATAACTGTTTAGTGTCTTTAAATATCAGCTGTATTTGTACTCGGCTCGAAACAGGTGTAGTAGCTCGCTAAAAGCTCGCATACACCTTGTTTCCTAGCCTCGTACAAATACAGCTGATATTTAAAGACACTAAACAGTTATTGTCTATATATCCAAAAGGCTAAACAACCTTAAACAAACATTGCCGAATGATGCATGATAATGAGTTCGATGTTACTTGAAAACTTGCAGAAGTCGAAAAGTACAACTCACAATCATAACAACAGACAGTTATCCTAAAGCTTAACGAATCTGCGATACGGACTTGACCACAAAAATGAATCTTCATCCATGAAATCAGGCAAATTCGGGGTCAGGTTAATCCTGTATGACGGACATGTAGTTTATAGGATCCAATATACAAAATGTGGGTATCCTTTAACTCATGATGAGTGAGTACTCCACATGACAATAAAAAGCTTCATCCTATAATCAACCAACTATTTTACATTTCATTTTCTGGAAATATTAATACTTTGAAAAGCTTAAACCTATTGAGAATGTTGACCTATATAGCTTTTTTCAATACCAATAACAAATATTAATGATGATATAATTGAAGAATAAGTTGAACGTCTTCGTGGCATCAAATCTTTCACGATCCTTTTCACGATCTTCAAAAATGCGGCACGATCCGAAAAATCAAATTTTGTGTAAATAGTTTCTTTATTTACCAAGTTTCAGATTATGTTATACAAAATAACTATGAGAACCATTTGATTATTTCAAATAGAAAGACTTTATTCGTATTAAAGTAGGGTTTCTAGTCCGCGAATTTGTGAAAAAAATCATGTTTGTTTACATTTTTTATGTCATTGAAATGTCGAGTAGCAATCTGCCTTTTGTTGTTTTGTAATAACTATGTACTTTTAAAACTGGTTATTCTCACATATTGATCATAATGTTGAACCATTTTGACAGACAGTTTTATTTTGTCGTAAATTTGTCTGTGTAATAAATTATAAATTAGAATATGTATTGATTTCATAGGTCTTCTCGATTAAATGTCTTTCACGATCCGTTACCAGAACTTTCACGATCGTCTTTCAATACTTGACCGCCGTTAGATATTCTTTCACGATCATTTCTCTTGATAAACCGAATGACACCCGTGAATAGTTTTAACACCTAGTCTGATCAAGTCTTGACCAGTAAGGTGCTGAAAAGTGTCATCTTCTATCCTCTCATCTTAAAACTTTTCAATTTAAAAGATTTTTCAAATTAAGTTCTGCAAGAGCACGTTGTGTAGCAGACGAGGTGTTGATAGTATGAAAATAAACCCGAAAAAAAAATATCCGGCTTCGTATGTTTTCGGTTATTTTCGGAAGTCTACCACCACCACATAATGAAAAAAGCACTGAATATAATTGATTAATCTGAACATAATGAAAAGGGCACACATAATCGAGAAAACAAACGCTGAAAATAATTAAATGATCACAGCATATACTAAATATGAACAACGGAAGACAGCTATGGCGTTCCATATTCCTTGTCTGTCCTATTATATTCATCTATGGTATTTGAAATGAAAATAAGCACAAAACCAGTCATTTTAACAATTAAGATTCTATCAAGGAACCCTTTTGAGTTGACTATATCAGAGACGAAAACAAAATGTGTACAACGGATATAAAAAAAGAAGATGTATATGATTTCAAAAGAGAAAACTCTCCACAAGAGACCAAAATGACAGAAACTATACCAAATATAGGTCACTGCACGTTATCAACAATGAGCAAAACCCATACAATATAGTCAGCTATAAAACTTAAAAGGCCCCAAAATAACAATGTAAAACGAGAAAACTAACGGCTTATTTATGTACAAAAAATAAACGAAAAACAAACTGAACACATAAACAAACAACCACTGAATAAGTATACAAGACAAAAAGAAAAGGACAGTACAAAATACGTTAAGAATCTAATCTAAAATCAAAATCAAAATAATCCTCGAACAAAATAAATATTTATATATAGAGAAGGTGACTAGATGCTCTACAAGGGAAATTTGCATATTTCGAATTCTACTTAATATGTTATTTACCAGCAATTTAAAAATTAATAAATACATATTTGAACAATAAAACAAAGAATTTTCATCATAGGATCGGGATATTGTAACTTGATAAAATAATTCGAATGTGAAATGGTGGTAGCTAACCACGGATCCAAGAAAAGACACGTATTATATATGTCAATAAACACGATATTAAAATAAGAAGATGTGGTATAATTTCCAATGAGATTTCTGTTTACTACAAGCTATAGCTATTGGAAGAAAAAGCTCCAGTAAAATTAAATTTTATCAAGCTTAACTTAAAGGATTGGAGAGGACTTGTTATCTGAAAGACAGAGAAAACAACATGATTTTTTTTTTATATCAGGCACTTTTCAATATTCCCAACTATAGAATCCGACAAACTAACGAAAAAGATGTTTTTAGTGAGAACAACAATTTATCAAACCACATTTATATCTTCAATATAAAAATAAAGAGATGTGATATGATTTTCAAAGTTTAAAAAATAAATGGATTTAAGCATGTATAGTCGGCTATAACAGATTCCGACATGAAAAATAAGAATGAATACACAAACTGACGGCCTAATTCATAATAAAACAATTGAAGAAAAACATATATCAAACAAAGTTTAATGTTGGACCCTTTGGGCCCCTTATTCCTAAACTGTTGGGACCAAAACTCCCAAAATCAATACCAACCTTCCTTTTATGGTCATAAACCTTGTGTTTGAATTTCATAGATTTCTATTTACTTATACTAAAGTTATGGTGCGAAAACCAAGAAATATGCTTATTTGGACCCCTTTTTGGCCCCTAATTCCTAAACTGTTAGGACCAAAACTCCCAAAATCAATCCCAACCTTCCTTTTGTAGTCATTAACATTGTGTTTAAATTTCTTAGATGTATATTTACTTATTCTAAAGTTATGGTGCGAAACCAAGAAAAATGCTTATTTGGGTCCCTTTTTGGCACCTAATTCCTAAACTGTTAGAACCGAAACTCCCAAAATCAATCCCAACCTTCCTTTTGTGGTCATAAACCTTGTGTCAAAATTTCATAGATTTCTATTTACTTAAACTAAAGTAACTGTGCAAAAAACAAGAATATGCTTATTTGGGCCCTTTTTGGCCCGTAATTCCTAAAATGTTGGGATCAAAACTCCCAAAATCCATCCCAACCTTCCTTTTGTGGTCATAAACCTTGTGTTAAAATTTCATAGATTTCTATTCACTTTTTACTAAAGTATTAGTGCGAAAACTAAAAGTATTCGGACGACGACGACGACGACGACGACGCAGACGACGACGCCAACGTGATAGCAATATACGACGAAATTGTTTTCAAATTTTGCGGTCGTATAAAAATCAGTTGCAATGATCGGATCATCATTTAATACTATCAATGACGATATCAGATCAGGTGCAGGATCCAAACCACGGAACACCCTGAAACTTAACACAAAATAAAAAAAATCGAAAAACTTGAATTGGGTTTCAATCACCAAAACTCCCTCTCCCCTCATGCCGGATCCGCTAATGCAGACTCAACTTTTGAGTGGGTCATTCAGGTTTAAAAAAATTGATAACAATACATAATAACTAACTGATATTAAATTGTAACCGAAAAAGGAGAGAAAAATCATTCCAGACGTATGTTGCAATGGATTACAGTAGTTTTAATAAATATTTATATGACAGAAGTATCATGGAAAACCTAAACTGATCATGAATGTGTCAGAAGTGGTAGTATACACGGTTTATGTTCTTCTCATACGTACCGATTATCAGGTTATCTGCATGTTGATATCGTAAAATATCAGCTGCGAGACATAATATGAAGCTTTTTGTCGAGTGAGCGTAGCGAACGAGATCAAAAAGCCTTCGTATTATGTCAAGCAGCTGATATTTTACAATATCAATATGCAGATAATCTGATAATCAATTTATCGGGCTATATTTGCGTGTTTAAGAAGTGTTTTCTTTGTTTCACCAGCACACAAAAGATGACTTGATAAGTTCGGGTCAAAGTTATTAACGTCGGTTCAAACATTATGACGTCGCTGATATGTCCGGGTCAAAGTTATTAAGGCCGGGTCAACGTATTTGACGTCACAAAGACATAATACGGAATAATATTAAGAGCTGAACAGAGTGATATAGACAGTGGGACGACCGATAAATACATATATTATGATAGTATGATACTAAATCCTTAGGATTGTGCCTGATATTCATATGATGAAATCATAATTTTTCTATCAGTTTAATTGAAGTCTGGAGCTGGCATGTCAGTTAACTGCTAGTAGTCTTGTTATTTATGTATTATTGTTACTTTGGTTACATCTAATGACATCAGACGCGAACTTCTCTTGAACTGAATTTTAACGGCGTACTGTTAAACGTTGTGCGTTTACTTTTCCACATTGGCTAGAGGTATAGGGGGAGGATTGAGATCTCATAAACATGTTTAACCCCGCCGCATTTTTGCGCCTGTCCCAAGTCAGGAGCCTCTGGCCTTTGTTGGTCTTGATTATTCTAATTTTAGTTTCGTGTGCATAATTTGGAAATTAGTATGGCTTTCATTATCACTGGACTAGTATATATTTGTTTAGGGGCCAGCTGAAGGACGCCTCCGTGTGCGGGAATTTCTTGCTACATTGAAGACCTGTTGGTGACCTTCTGCTGTTGTTTTTTTCTATGGTCGTGTTGTTGTCTCTTTGACACATTCCCAATTTCCATTCTCAATTTTAGTAGTAAGCATCTATCTAGTTAAGAGTTATAATTAGTAATATGCCACTAGAAGCTATTACAGCAAAATGCAATGAGTGTGTAGGTAAAGGTAATACCTTTGACTAGCTAGCTTAATTGTTAGCTGGACCGTGAAGTCATACCAAGGTGAATTAGCCTACCCTCCTTTCGGAGTAGTCTAGTTGGCCAAACGATGAAAAGAAAAGCTCCAAGGATTGTACAGGAAGGTTCAGAGTGATTGTACAGTAAACTTGCAAGCGATTGTACAGTCATTAAAAATATCCAACATGGAGAAAATGAATATATTTGGATTTCTACTGGAACAATGAACCTCGCATTTTCCCGTTTCTAAGCCTCATACATATAAATTTCAAGACACTATACGTATATTGTCTAATTACAAGAAGCAATTATAAAAAAAAAAAAGAGAAAATCTTCACGGGAATGTTTTAAAAATCTAAAAAGTACCTTATTCATAATATGGGTTCGCTCTCCGTATATTAAAAGTGAATTTGCGTTTGGTGTACTGTAGCTAGAACTTATTATAAGAACGGAAAGTTTAACACTTGTTCCACGGTGGGTATGATTGTCCTGCGAGAGAACGTACTGTGCTGGTGATTCGGTCCTGACGGGTGCTGGTGATCAATGAAAAAATGTAAACAAAGACGAAAATGATGATTTTTGACGTTTTCACTCATAAAAATGGAAGAAAACAGTTGAGATTTTTCAACTTCGTTTCTTATGGGTTCATATATAAACCATTAAAAAATTGACTTTCTAAACTGTTTTAGTAAGCGTAACACAAAAATGCTCATTTTCAGAAAATCTCGAACTGAAAAAATAAAACAAAAATGCTCATTGAGTCCGCTTTCTTTACCGCAATCCACACGACAAAACAATTTTGTGAAAAAACGTTGCAATTTATTAAAATTTAGCCTTTTCTCAATTCATTCATGTCCTGATACTGTGCTGGTGGGTCCTGTCATTGTGCTGGAGGGTCCTGATACGGTGCTGGTGATTTTGGATAAAAAGTTGGACATATTTGAAACAAATGTTACAAAATCAGTAAAATTAGCCAGATAATTGTTGCCAACAGGATCTATAACTCCTATTTTAGCTCTTGTGCATCCATTTGGCTGTTTAATGTGTGTTTTCAAATGATCTGAACTTGTATTACATAATAACATAAAAGGGCAACATCTTTCGTCCAACATCAGATAACAATATATAGTATCTAAAATAAGTTAAAAATTCCACAATACTATATAATTCATTTTATGTGTCGATTTGTTAGTTTAAACATATTTATTTTTAGTGGATTGGGAAACAAGTTTTGCAACTTATATTAATCCCTTTCCACTTTGCGGGTGCGAGTGCTGCCTTGTAGCGGCATTAGCCTACTCTTTTTCGAAATCTACAAGGGTGTCTTTAACGTGCAAGAGATATGGCTCTCTCTTAACACGGGTCAGCCATTTATCGTCCCCTTCCGACGGACTATCATCGTTTCCTTAAGACCATACTCGCAAATGGTGTCAAGGGAGAGCCGAAAATTGAGTTCCTGAAATTTTCATCCCAAACGGGAATCGAACCAGGAACCTTTGTGTTAGTAGTCCGATGCTCTAACCACTACACCACGGCTCTCACGAAAAAAATCGAAAAGAAGAGACTGTTTTTAATGTCATGATTATCTGTCGCTTTCTAGATCTATGCTTAGCATTTATTTCAGATGACATGGACTCCTCACCCTGATGACCCTGCTGCCTTTGATAAATTTATCCGTATACATATATTGATAGATAAACAAAAGGCTGCAACACGTATTTTTGTATTTAAAAAGATTCGTTGTAACGAGAGTATTTGTGGTGAATGGAAACTGTGAGGGTCACAATCTTAAATTGCTTATAAATGTTGCTGGACCCAGTTTCGTTATCTGATCTGAATTTTCTAAAATGTGCAAGGTAGATAGACATTTTGATTTTTTTTACTCGGTAATGAACCATTGTGTTGATCCCATGCTAAACATAACAAAAATCTCTGTACAAAGGTCTGTGAATTCTCTACAAAAATAGTGATTTTATTTTCACCAAATTCTCTTTTTCTACTAAATACAATAATGAACCATAAAAATAATGCTTTGCACGAAGTTTCCCCTTGATATATGTACAAAATTATATCTCTATTATTCATTGTCTGTGCTGTGTTGATACTATTGCAGTTTGCACATTTCGGAATTGACAGGCCACAGGAGCGCTCATAAACCGTACACGAAAAGATAAAATATTGATACAAGTACTTGATTTGCATCTTTGAACCCCCACCCCGGCTTGTTTTTTTTAGGAGCCTGTGGTGTCTAAAAATGGTCGATTACAGACAGCCAAGTACACATTTTCCAGGCGTGTTATTGTTGATTGTTAAAGTCCTGAAAACGGATAGATGGAAACAAAAATGCTTGATATATCTGGCTTTAGATTTATTTTTTTTTTAAATTTAAATTAAGGCTACATTTTTATATAATAATTCTATGAATTGACAATATAAAAAAATGCAGAAAAAAAATGAATGAAGTGAAATATCTTAGTAAGGAGTCATTACTACAGAGATGGTGTGTTTGACACACAAAACTTAAAAGCTTAGTGATATTTCCAATATTAAAATAAAAGTGTATTTTAGTTGGGTATTTTTTCCGTTTACTCATTTTCAATTTTAATCAAGGCACATTTTATTTTTATTCATGAAAAATATTTAAATATAGAAAAGAAGGACACATTGTTCACCTCCACCCCCGTAATTCTTTATCAAAAATATTTATTTTGAAATGAAAAAGCTAAGAAATGTTAATTTTGTTAGTGTTCTCTAGGTTATCTCGTCTTCATTCTCTGACATATTCTAGCCTGCCCTTTCATAAAATAGTGATTTTTTTCGTGTTCTATCGATCTTTTGAAGAAAGGAAAAAAACCTGATAAGATAAGATACATTTTTCTTTTACAATACAACTTTTAAATCTTACGGGAAACTATTCCAAGCTTTCACTGTAACCTCGCTCTAACTTATCCCCATTCCTCCCCCACCCCCACCCCACCCCAAAAAACACAAAACAAACAAACCCGCAATACTATTGTCATTCTTATAGTCAGCACTCAATTGTTCACAAACAAATGTGTTTTAGGCTGCTAAAGATATGATTCAAACAATCAGAAAGTCCTTTGTTCTATATTTTTGCTCTCCATTTTTATGTAAAACCTTTTACATTTTTATTTTATGGGTTATTGTTGAAGGTCGTACGATAATGTATGGTTGTTAACACATACTTCCTTTGGTTTCTTATGAAAATTTGTCCATTGACAACAAACATACCACATCATCTACTTTATATAAGTATTGTATAAATTACAACGTATTTTGGTGATCTTGCAAAATGATCGTAATACCGAAAATCGTAAACAAATTTTCTTATCTTAAAAGAGGGCAAGAAGTGTTCCATTAACAGGCCAAAACATAAGATTACAGTATATTTAAAAAAAAATAGAAAAAAGTAGGGGTATTTTTTCTCTCATAATAACAGTAAACAGATTCACAACAATGTCAATTTCAAGAAAGCAGACAACAGCTAATTAGTCAATAACAGTACAGCATCAATGATCTTGAATATATGCCACTTTTAGCTAAAATATAAAAGCACAGAACCAGGACATAGGAGCATAGAACCAGGACCATTTTTCTCATCACCAGCACAGCGTCAGGACAATTCCGTTTAACGAACTTGCACGACTTCTGCAATAAAATATTGTTGTAATATACTTTGCATGGTACTTATGACACATCAGAGAAAAATTAAGCAACAAAACAGTCGTTTTATTGCCGTTTTGATACAATGTAAACAAACCCACCAGCACAGAATCAGGACCCACCAGCACCCGTCAGGACCAAATCACCAGCACAGAACGTTCTCTCGCAGGACAACCATACCCACCGTGTGCTCAGTATAATAAAAAAAAACACCTAATGACTGGTTGTGCGGGTAATATCAAGTTTGTTGTCCCTTTGCATACCAACTATTGCTCTCGGCTTTGCCTCGAGCAATAATTAGTACCTCAAGGACAACAAACTTGCTATTATCCTCACACCCAGTCAATAGATGTATAATATTTTAGTCTGAAAGAGCATGATTTATATGCTGGTTTTAATAGTCCTTTTACTACTAGTAGTTTTCAGTTACTACAAATACTTGTTACGAATTTGCAGTTTAAGAAGGTTATGATAGTTTTACAGTTATATATTTTCCGATAAAATCATATCTCTATTAGTTTCCCATATCATCCGTTAATCGTTAAAAACTGTATCTAAAATTATCCCTTTATCCTTGGTTGCTATCAGACGCTTTACCTTGTACAGTTGTTACTAGGGTGCTCTCTTCGAGGTCCGCGTTAGAAGTATAAATAGTGGGTAGCTATTCAGTGTAAGTTGTCATTCTTATCAGAGACGTCGTAAGAAGAAGATTAAAAAAAGGTTGGACCGTTAATATTTAAAGACGAGTAGCAGGAGTATTCAAACAAAGTGGAGTGTTTGAAACCTGTTGAGAAGATATAAATAGTTTCGGTTCCGTAGAAGTTGTATAAACAGGGTTAGTGCTAAGGTTTTGCGTTCCACATCTCTCACTATTGCAGTGAGCGTTTGCTGTTAAACCATACCTTAGTGCTACCTTGTTCCAACCGTTTTATAATATATTTTAATAAAGTTTCACACGTCGAAAGTTTACAACAATTTGAATAGTTTCCATACATTCGTTTTATTCAGGTTTCAGACCGTTTGATACATTTCGGTTCAGCCGGTTTGATACATTAAGGTTTAGTCCCGTTTTAAAAATTTAGGTTTCAGAAAATAGTTCCAAACCGTCTGATACGTTTCAAACATTTAGGTTCCAGACAGGTTCCAAACATTTAGGTTCCAGACAGGTTCCAAACATTTAGGTTCCAGACAGGTTCCAAACATTTAGGTTCCAGACAGGTTTCAAACATAAGGTTTCAGACAAAAGTTCCAAACCGTCTGACCAGTTTCATACATTTAGGTTTCAGACCAGTTTTATACATTTAGGTTTCAAACCAGTTCTATACATTTAGGTTCAGACTATAGTTTCAAACAGTTGGTTTAAACAGTATCGGACAGAAAGGGGTTTTAAACAGCTTTAATTCAACAAGTTCGGGTTAGGTTGATAGGTGTTGAAGTTCGTTTTATGTAGTATAGTATTTGTTTCATATTTGATAGTGATAGTGTAAACTTTTTATTGACTTTAGAACTTTTGAATTGCTTTTCAAATCTCAGGAAACTGGTACGAACCCGAGGATAAAAACATCTAAACGTCCCCGCCCGGTAACACGTTACAAATGGTGGCTTAGCGGTGGGATTTGTCTAGCATTTCTGTTGAGTATTTTGTGATTGCCTATGACTGTCCGTCCGTCGGATGGGGACGTTAAATCCGAGGTCCCGTGTTCAGGGAGTACCACGCCTTGTGCACGTTAAAGAACCCTTTACAACAACTCTTATTGAGGGGTCCATAAGTGGCCTGTTGTGAGGCAAAAATGTTTTAAACCGGTTTTTGGCAACACAACTTTTCAAGTAGTATTCAAAATAGAATATTTGAAATGGTTTTATGTGGTCAAAGTTTAATCTAAGTTCAGTATTCAGTTGCATGTACAAATGTGAATTAATGTAGGATATTTTGAAAATAGAAACTTAACAAACAAAACAGAAAGAATATGCAAGTCGAAAGAGGCTGACAGGAACCCCGGAACTGTGAGTAGGCTAAGTTACCCCAAGGTCTGACGCTTGTCAACAGATTGTTGTAGGAAAACCATTAGTTGGTTATCATGGTATAACCCTCGGTGTACAAACAGTTGCTGGGAGAGATATTCTGCGGAATGAGTGGATACATTGAGGTTTAAAGAAGAACCTTGGTATGGTGTCAGCTAGTTTTAACGAGAACAGTTTTGATTGTGTTTTGATTAAATCAGTATAAAATTGTAAAACTCATGCGAGGACGCATGAATTCGGAGGCGTGGGCAGTGTTACGAATTTGCAGTTTAAGAAGGTTATGATAGTTTTACAGTTATATATTTTCCGATATCTCTATTAGTTTCCCATATCATCCGTTAATCGTTAAAAACTGTATCTAAAATTATCCCTTTATCCTTGGTTGCTATCAGACGCTTTACCTGTACAGTTGTTACTAGGGTGCTCTCTTCGAGGTCCGCGTTAGAAGTATAAATAGTGGGAAGCTATTCAGTGTAAGTTGTTACCGACCGTGCAAGGGCTGTATAGCCAGTCAAGGTCGTTAAAAACTTCCATTTGTAAGTTGTCATTCTCATCAGAGACGTCGTAAGAAGAAGATTAAAAAAAGGTTGGACCGTTAATATTTAAAGACGAGTAGCAGGAGTATTCAAACAAAGTGGAGTGTTTGAAACCTGTTGAGAAGATATAAATAGTTTCGGTTCCGTAGAAGTTGTATAAACAGGGTTAGTGCTAAGGTTTTGCGTTCCACATCTCTCACTATTGCAGTGAGCGTTTGCTGTCAAACCATACCTTAGTGCTACCTTGTTCCAACCGTTTTATAAATTATATTTTAATAAAGTTTCACACGTCGAAAGTTTACAACAGTTTGAATAGTTTCCATACATTCGTTTTATTCAGGTTTCAGACCGTTTGAAACATTTCGGTTCAGCCGGTTTGATACATTAAGGTTTAGTCCCGTTTTAAACATTTAGGTTTCAGAAAATAGTTCCAAACCGTCTGATACGTTTCAAACATTTAGGTTCCAGACAGGTTCCAAACATTTAGGTTCCAGACAGGTTCCAAACATTTAGGTTCCAGACAGGTTCCAAACATTTAGGTTCCAGACAGGTTTCAAACATAAGGTTTCAGACAATAGTTCCAAACCGTCTGACCAGTTTCATACATTTAGGTTTCAGACCAGTTTTATACATTTAGGTTTCAAACCAGTTCTATACATTTAGGTTCAGACTATAGTTTCAAACAGTTGGTTTAAACAGTATCGGACAGAAAGGGGTTTTAAACAGCTTTAATTCAACAAGTTCGGGTTAGGTTGATAGGTGTTGAAGTTCGTTTTATGTAGTATAGTATTTGTTTCATATTTGATAGTGATAGTGTAAACTTTTTATTGACTTTAGAACTTTTGAATTGCTTTTCAAATCTCAGGAAACTGGTACGAACCCGAGGATAAAAACATCTAAACGTCCCCGCCCGGTTACACGTTACAAATACTCTTATTTTGGTGCTTCACGTTTATAATCTTTAGTAAATGTTAGTTGTTTTTGTGTCTCGTACCGATCTTTTGGGTTAATCAAATTGCAACGGACTTTTAAACATTGTTTTTATGTTATACTATTACAACACTGACTGTCTAAGTTTAGAGGTTGAACGCTCAAACACATGTTGAATCCTGCCACATTATCATGCACATGTAGTTGAGTGGTTATTATTAATTTTGTTCATATCTGTCGACTCATATTTGATGTTTTTAGAATGGGTTTGTTGCATATCGTTAGGGACTACAGTGAAAAAACTATGTGAATTAAGTTTTTAAGATCACCTGGCCCACAGCTTTTTTCATCACTTGGCGTCCGTCGTCCGTCGTCCGTCGGCGTCCGTAGTCGTTAACTTTTAATCAAATTTTCTCTGAAACTACTTGGCCAAATTTAACCAAACTTGGCCACAGTCATCATTGGGGTATATAGTTTAAAAATTGTGTCCGGTGACCCGCCAAACTAACCAAGATGGCCTCTATGGCAAAAAATAGAACATAGGGGTAAATATATATTTTGGCTAATAACTCTGAAACCAAAGCATTTAGGGCAAATCTGACAAGGGGTAAATTTGTTAATTAGGTCAAGATCTATCTGCCCTGTCACCTGAATCGTACAATGGGTTGTTGGGTTGCTGTCCCTGATTTGGTAATTTGAAGGAAATTTTGTCCGTTTTCGGTTATTATCTTGAAAACTATTATAGATAGAGATAAACTGTAAACAGCAATAATGTTCACCAAAGTAAGATCTACAAATAAGTCAACATGATGAAAATGGTAAGTTGATCCCTTAAGGAGTTATTGCACTTAATAGTAATTTTTTTACCATTTTTTCGTAAATTTTTGTTATCTTTTACAAAAATCTTCCCCTCTGAAACTACTGGACCAAATTTAACCAAACTGAGCCAAAATCATTATTAGGGTATATTTTTGAAAAAAATGTGTGCGGTGACCCGTTCAACCAACCAAGATGGCCACCATGGCTTAAAATAGAACATAGGAGTAAAATGTAGATTTTGGCTTATAACTCTGAAACCAAAGCTTTTAAAGCAAAGCTTACAAGGGTTAACTTGTTTATCTAGTAAATGTATATATCTGCTCTAAATTTTTCAGATGAATTGGACAACTGGTTGGTGGGTTGCTGTCCCAATTTGTAATTTTTAAAGAAATTTAGCCGTTTTTGGTTCTCTTGAATACTATTATAGATAGAGATATTAAACTGTAAACAGCATTTATGTTCAGCAAATTAAGATCTACAAATAAGTCAACAAGACCAAAATGGTCAATTGACCCCTTTAGGAGTCATTGCCCTTTAAAGTCATTTTTTTTTAATAATTTTCATTCATTTGGTAAATTTTGGTAAGTTTTTACAAAATGTGTTCCTCTGTAACTAAAGAACCAAGTTCATTACAGATAGAGAAAATTGTAAGTAGCAAGAATGATCAGTAAAGTATGATCTACAAACAGATCACCATCACCAAAACACAATTTTGTCATGAATCCATCTGTTTCCTTTGTTTAATATGCTCATAAACCAAGGTGAGCAACACAGGCTCTTAAAAACCTCTAGTTATCCTTCATTAAAACTGTTTATGTCGTCCCTTAGGCCATTAGTTTATTTCGTCTTAAATGTTTCACATTTTTTTTGTCGTAGCCTTTCATAACTAATATACAGTATGGGTATTTGTCATTTTTGAAGGCCGCACGGTTGGTTATAATTGATAATACTACTTCATTGAACTCCAGATGATAGTTGCCAAATTGGCAGTCATACCACATCTCCTTACTTGTTATGATTTTGTATACATTTTTCGTACATGACTTTAAATTTCGCGTCCTGTCTAAACATACAATGTATATGAAACATTAGTCGCTTGACGTTAAAAGCAAATAGCTAACAATCAATCAATTTAAACTCGTGTTCAATAAGTAGAAAATCATTTGATTTTTGGGGTTAAAAGGGGGAGGTGGCAGGAGGTCTTCGAATATAAATATAGTGGCCTGGCAAGAGCTTGAAACAATAGGCATGCTTAGCGACAAGTTAAAACTTTAGAAATAATAAAAAAATCCGCAAAAAATCGTCCTGCCCCATTCCCATCCTTAGAATAACAAAAGGTCGTACCCTTACTGTCATTGTCCGTGTGTTTTATTATTTGGATCCAGCTAGTTGTCCATATAGTGTCCTACTAAAGGGGGCAACTATTTAATATTCTGGGGGAGGAGGATTTTGAAAATAAACCTCAGCCTTAATTATCACAAAAAATAAATGGTTTGTTCTGTGGTATTGTCAAAATACATAACCTGACTTACAATGTATTGAAAATAAATAACTCTGCAGGTCTATTCGAAAGTATTAGATGGCAACAGTTTCTTCATAAAATTCATTTTTCCAAAAAAACAAGTCGTGAAACACTTCCGAAAACTTCATATTATAAAATTATAAATATTATTTAAATATACTTGAAATGTCTGAAAAAGGGTTTCATTTAACTTGAGCTATATTGTGTCAGAAACACATACCTCACTTTCATTTACGTTATAATTTTATATATACTCAAAATTGGAATAAAAAAGAAGTATCAAATTGAATTTAGATATTTCTCATCAGACTTGTTATTTTTCCTTAAATCATTTATTCATTTATTTCAAAGACTATTTTTTTACTTTAACTTTGTCTGAGTTGTCATTATAGATGGTCCGAGTTGTCCCAGGACGGACATGTTCTGCAACCAACTTAAATGCCCCAAGTTTGAACACCTTATTTGATTTCGTGATCACCATACAGTACTATCCAACTGAAATGTGAACTACTTTGAAATATTTCGTAAATTTTTACCTTAAAGAATCCTGGTCCTGAGTAGATTTGGAAGTTGTCATCAGCAAAAGATTAAAACACCGTTCATTGCAGGCTTCCGTTGTCGTTGATTTCTATATTTTATGCAATGTCAATTTCATCATGGAACACTTTTTCCACAATCAGAGGTTCATTAAGGGATACAAAAAGTTTGATATTCAGTATGCTAATAACAGTTACGATTTGAAAATCAATTTAAATTTAGGTTACAGTAAAAAAACAATAATAGGTCAATGTCTTAAAGATATAAACTTTTTAGTAATCTGAATAAAACTGGGGAAAGGAAGGGCGCAGTAAAATATCGCCCTTCCCCAGTTTCGCAGTCTCATACATATTTTTTGTTAGGGGCTAAGAAACTGGAGGACAACGAGGTTCTACCGAGCCCTTCCCCAGTTTTGCGTCGAGAACAAAAAGTTTATATTTTTCTGACATAGACCTAATATTGTTTTTATACTGCAACATAAATTAATAAATTGATAGCTATTCAAATCGTAACACAAACGACAGACTTATGTTTATCCCTTAATGGACCCCTGATTGTGGAGAAAGTGTGCCATGATGAAATTGACATCGTACACAATATAGCTTTGTTACAATATTTTATATGAAATAAACACAACTTGTTGCAGTATAAAAAACATTTTTTATTTTTTATGACAATTACCTCATATTGTATGTGTAGAAGTTCTTAAAGATGACAAAAAATTAAAATGATTAAAATTTTCAGTACTGAAAAATGGCTGAAATTTTCAGTACTGACAAACGGCTGAAATTTTCAGTACTGAAAAATGACTGAAATTTTCAGTACTGAAAAATGACTGAAATTTTCAGAACTGAAAAATGACTGAAATTTTCAGTACTGAAAACAACTTTTTCTCAACATTACTTAAAATGATATAAAAATTAATGTACTGAATAGTGTTGTTTCCTAAAAGTACTGTTTATATAGCGGCTTTTAATGTACTGATTAGTAATGTTTCCTAAAAGTACTGTTTATATAGCGGCATTTAATGTACTGATTAGTGATATTTTCCGAAAGTACTGTTTATATAGTGGCATTTAATGTACTGTTTAGTGATTTTTCCTAAATGTACTGTTTATATAGCGGCATTTAATGTACATGTAAACGCTAGTCAAATTGTTGGTAGTGTACACATGTTCCATAGGTTATGATCTTTCTTATAAAAATGTCAAATTAGATTTTTTTTATCCCAATTTCACGGTCCACTGAACATAGAAAACGATAATGCGAGTGGGGCATCTGTGTACTATGGACACATTCTTGCTTTAACATACTGTAAAATTCAGAAATTATTACAAAATAATGTGACAGAGTTGTAAACGCAATAATAAAAACTTGCATTTTGAAATAACAGAATTTTACTAAAAATCGTAAAAATTTAAATCGCAATTAAGTCTAAAATGACAAAATCTCAAGAATAAAAGCAACAATAATTTCCGAATTTACATAATAAATCTTACCAATAGTTATATCTTTGACTGGTTGTGTTTTCCCAGTGTTTGAATAAGGCACTAATTTCTCTTCTGGAACCATATCAAGAATCTCTGAAGAAGCATTTTCCAACTGTGACTGACTATCTTTATTAACATCTAAGTTTGTTTCTGCAAATTAAAGGTTTAATTTTTTTTTAATGAGATTGAAAGTATTGACTTCAGTGTTTTCTGAATATAAACCTAGATAAACCTAGATATATATTTATAGATATCATATAGCATCAACTGCAAATAACATAATCATGATTATATGATGGTTGTTTTCGGATTAGGCACATCAATTCAGCCAAAAAAATGTTAAGCATACATATATTTTGTCATATCCATATTGTGAAATTATGATAAATCTCTTCCTTGTAGGGTTGATTTTAAAAATTTGCTTCACTCATTTCTGTTGCTTCAAAGTTTCTGAAGATAGAAAACAATAACAGCTAGATTCTTCCTATACATCAAGATAGTGTGGTTTCTGAAATTTCAATATTTTTATATACATCAGCAACATATACATGATATAAGTTTTCAAACACTTAAGCTTTAAATATTTTTGTTTGAAGAAACTCCAGTTGTGTAAAATTCCTATATCTTAATATATACATTGACCAAGGGCTAAATCTGGAGATGATTCTTCAGTAAAAAGCTGATTTGATGGAATGTACACAATACATTTTTGTATTTTTTATGTACATACATAAGTAACAAAAATAAAGCTCATATGAAAGAGCAGTCTGCATCGTTAGCCACTAATCCGATGTCCAGACTTGTAAATATTGATTCGGACTAGTGAAAATTTTCAAAATTTAATATAGATATATAGGGATAAGTTTTTGATATTTAGTTTACAGACTGGTAGATGAAAAAGTTTTTAGTGCAGACTGATGAGTTTAATATTTTACTACAACCTAAGGACATTTGATCAGTACGGTATACCAGACACAGAATACAATCTTGGGCATAAGATTGATTTATTGGTACATGTATATTTGAAGCTGACTTACCACTTGAGGGTTGCGATTCTGTAAATATAGACCATGCATTTTCCTATAGGAACAAACTTTGCAGCTAAAACTGTGCCACTGTTACTATGAAGTTTCGTGAAAATTCATATCCCAGAACTAAAGTTTTTTTTGCATTACTATATTCTGATTTTATTCAAGGATCAAAATATAGGGCTGTGCGGCATATTATCAACAAGTATATACATGATATATGCCCTGAACTTTCAAGAGTTTAATCTTATACTAAAATTTAATACTTCCCCTACCTCCACTTTTTGACCTCCTAGGATTAAATTTTAGGCACTTTTCTATACTGGTATTTACATTCCCATGTTATGCCTTGATGAGATGAAACACAGAGATCATATCTGGCAACCAGTACGTTAACAAATTAAAATATCTATAAACATATTTAGCTCCTCAAAAAAGGTGTGGCTTGTGAAACAGCTGTATTTACAAAGTGAAACCTATAGTTGTCACCAATGAACCATTCAAATAAAGTCAAGATCCAATAACTGTTTTTTTTTTTTTTATTCGAGCATCACTGATAGGTCTTTTTGTAGATGAAACTCATGTCTGGCACAAATACATATTTTTAATCTTCAAGTATCTATGATGACTTAATATATAGTGTTTTTTTTTGGAATTTTTATCTACCATCTTAAATATGGGTAAAAAAACTGTCAAACATAATGACTTAAGGTAAGACATTTTGAATCCAATGTCGATTCATTTTACCAATCAATAATAGTTTACCTTGTTTAATATTTTGTTCATCTGTAAGAACTGTGATATTCTGACTGTGACCATGTTGTAAAGTTATGTCAGTGTCATCTACAGGAGGTTTCATATGAGGAAAAGCTATGTCTTCTCTGTCATCAATTGCAAGAGCATACGATGGTTGTCTATTATATTTGGCCGAGTCTGGTATTGCTGTTTCAGAATGTCCCTCTGTGCAAGTAGTCCCTTTTCCAGATTTCTTTTCTGTTTCCTGTCCCTTTAAATTCTTTTCATTTTGAAATGAACTTGCACCTCCAATTGCATATGGGTTTTGACCACTTGCCTGCTGTTTTAGATTAGCCTCATGTGGAAAGATTTCATTTCTCAGTCCTAAATGCATTGTATTTTCGGTCATAGTTTTAAAAACAGATCTGATGTTAACTCCTTGTTGGAGTAATCTTTCCTTTGGGAATTCTTCTCTTTTTCTCTCCGGGAATTGTTGACTATAATAAAAATCTGGAAATCCTCGAACATAAACAAGCACAACATAAGCTTTGTCTTTGTAAATAACAACACCAGGGCACCCTGATGCACCTCTGACAAATTCACACTTAATTACTAATCTATCTTTTCTGTCCAACCCTATATATCCATTTGGTTTTCCGTACTCCTGACAAAACTTCTCCATGTCTTTCATTTTTGTTTCTGTAGGAGTCCAAAGACCAATCCCAAAATTAAAGTTTTTTTCATCACTTTTATTGTGGCCAATTAAATAAATCTCTTTATCATCATCCTCTTCGGGATCCAGACTCTCAAACAAATCTAAAGGAGGTGGAAAGTTTTTATTCTTTTCTCGTTTTAGTTTTAGAACTGCAACATCTAAAACTTCATTCTTATACATCACTTGTGGTTCTATTTTGAAAACATTTAAATCTGACTCTGCATTACTTGATCTTTTATTCTTGTCAACGTAATTAAAATCCACATAACATTTATCAAGGCTGCTTTCATACTCTGTGTTAATCATTTTGTTCCCTGTTCAAAACAGTTATGATAAATAATTATATGAAAAAAATACACATACACAATTTTAAAATATAATTTTTATAATATACAATTAGTAACATCTATATTAGATTGATTTTATTGATGGTTATCCTTTGTGTCTTGAAGATGCATACATTAGCAAAATGTACTCCCTCTTTACTCCAACCAAAAACAAGAGGCTGTCACAACGACAGCAAACCGGATTTATTAATATTTATTTGTGTCCTGGCAATATCACAAGAACCATTACTGATGAATGTTGAAAGTGAAAATCGTCAATATCAAATTTGACCTCCATTTTGTCATCAGTATCAACATCTTAAAATTTGAAAAGCTTTGGTTGAATGGTTCATGAGTAAATGCAACAACGTGAATGGAAACGCCATTTCACAATCTTTCAAGAACCATAACTCCTGAACGGTAAAAGTCAAAATCATCATTATTGAACTTGACCTCTAATTTGCCATCAGTAACAACATATAAAAATTTCAAAAGCTTTGGTTGAATGGTTCATGAGAAAATGCACGGACACGACTGGAAACACCATTTTTCAATCTTTCAAGAACCATAACTCCTGAACGGTAAAAGTCAAAATCGTCATTATTGAACTTGACATCTATTTTGTCATCAGTAACAACATATTAAAATTTTGAAAGCTTTGGTAAAACAGTTCATGCGTAAATGCACAGACACGACTGGAAACACCATTTTTCAATCTTTCAAGAACCATTACTCCTGAACGGTAAAAGTCAAAATCGTCATTATTGAACTTGACCTCCATTTTGTCATCAGTAACAACATATTAAAATTTGGGAAGCTTGGGTAGAACAGTTCATGCGTAAATGCACGGACACGACTGGAAACTCCATTTTTCAATCTTTCAAGAACCATAACTCCTGAACGGTAAAAGTCAAAATCGCCATTATTGAACTTGACCTTCATTTAGTTGTCAGTAACAACATATTAAAATTTTAAAAGCTATGGTTGAACGGTTCATGAGTTAATGCACGGACAACATTTATATTAAAATATAAAATGACATACAGTCATGGTTAAAATTTATATTAATTAATAGTAACTTCTGAAAATAAATTTACAGTAATCATCTCAAGACAAAGGGAGGTAATCAAACATATGCATAACAGTTCTTTAAAGTAAATTGAATTACCTCCCTTACACTGCTTTTAAATTGTCTAAATTGTCCTTTAACCAGACCCCATAACCATACCTGTAGTATGGAAACTTGTGGTATAATTTCAGAGAGATTTATACACTTAAACACACTTAAACACACCTTTGGAACCATAACCCCTAAAATCAATCCCAACCTTCCTTTTGTGGTTATAAATATTGTGTTAAAATTTTATTGATTTCTATTTACTTATACTAAAGTTATTATCTGGAAACCATCTGTCTTCCGATGACGCGGACAACAATGCAGACGACAACGACGCCGACAACGAAGAGAATGATGTGATACCAATATAGGACCAAATTTTTTAATTTTTGCGAGGTATATTACCAATGAGACAACTCTCCACAAAAAACCAAGCATGACGAAAAAAGTGTTGGAACTGAATGTTTGAATGAATTTTATAAGTCCAAGGAACATTACTGTGCACAAAATCATCAGACCACAACAAAATTTGAACTTGATCTGTAACTTGTCATTATAAAGCAATACCCCAAATATCAATCAATATCTTCATCAGCATGAAGTAAAAAAAGTGGGGAAAACTGAATTGCTGGATGGACAGACAGACAGACAGACGGACGGACGAAAGGACAGAAGGACAGACAGACAGACAGACAGTACCCTTCGACTTTGTCGGTAGAGGACTAATAAGGAAAGAAACAAAAGAAAAAACAAAAGAAAGCAAAGAAAATATAGTACATTAGCATTCATTGGATTAAGCTACAGGATTGATATGGTGTCATCTTGTGCATTAGTTAATGAATAAAATTGAGAATGGAAATGGGGAATGTGCCAAAGAGACAACAACCCGACAAAAGAGCAGAAAACATGTAAATGTGTAGTTGAAATATAAACTTCATACGATATATGATTTTCAAAAATTCAAAGTATCTGAAAACACATCTTAAATTATTACAATACAATTCAGCATCACTTTCAAGCTGCTAACAAATATTGAAGTAGTAGCAGAGAAAATTGTATCAGCAGATGGAGGAACAAACAGATGATCAGATAGACAAGGGTAAAACTTAATGCGCCCTCCACTTATTAGCGGGGGCATTAAAATAATTCTGAAGAAAGTTTATAAATGATTTATTAATCATTCGACAAATAATGAAAGTATGTTACATATATATTCTACTACTGCATCCTGTGTGATACGATATTTATTCACTCAAGGCAGTTAAATTTTCTAACTTTTTGAATATTTAAAACTGTTGAGATTGGGTAAATATCTTATTACACAAGATTTTGTGGTGTAATCTGTTTCTCTAACGATTTTCTAACAATATGCAGGCAAACTTATTCCTACTTTTTAAATGATCTGGAAAAAGATGTGTTCTTTCTATGTGACTTCATCAGGCATGGTCGCCTTTTTTCATGCCATCACAATTAGAAATTCAGAGGAAAGTAAGATAATTCGATGTCATAATCGGATTTTAACCAATGAAGAACAGAGATCAAAGGAACCACACGTTGATGATTTTTTTTTTATACAATAGATGCAGAAAGGGATAAATTGACAATAAATTAGAGAAAACCTATTATACTCACATATATTAACATTAACAACATGGGCTGCAGTTATGATTTTATCTTCACCTACTCTCCAACATGTCCCATTTGCCTTGGGTCCATGAAAAATTCCCACTGATTTTGATACTGCAAGGAGGATTTCCATTTTATGAGCACTTATTATATAATTTGGTTGGAATTCATCTAAAACAAACATCACAATAATGAATATTAAAGCATTTTTTTCAATTTTCATCTATGATTTTGTGTATCTTGTCTCCATTATATAAAGCAAGAAATATATAGTCTTATATTGATACTATTCATGCGAGTGGATTATCGAATTTATCCAATCGAGATAGTAAAATTTAAAATTTAACTATCGAGAGTAACTTTGTAAGAATCGGTTTCTGTCATGATTTTTTTGTTTAACGAAAATTCCCTCATTCCACATTCCACACAGTTGTCATTTAATTTACACCTGGGTAACGTTCAATATCCTAGCAGCTATGTAGGGCTACATAGTTTTAGACAACTGAACGTGTAGCTAGCCACTAGCTGCTGTCTAGATCTAATTAGCAGCTAGGCTAGCTACACATTCAGTAGTCAAAAAACTGCCTTAGGCCCTATGTGGACCTATGTAGCTGCTATGATACTGAAAGCAACCATGTAGGTATATTTTGATTCATCCTGTGAGCTGATAAAGGTAATGACACTAAAACTCATCCAATCATCTTCTGAGACCACATGTTGATTAAAATATTTTATACAATGGGTGCAGAAAAGGATAAATTGTCGGAGAATTGGAGAAATGATTTTACAGAAGATAAATTCAATCTTGATCTCTTCATAGTACATTTTGTACATGAATTTTCAGAAAACATTTTTTGCTACATTATCTATTTATTTAAAGTAACCATTTATTTTGTATCATATAATAGAATGTGTAATATTATTGTCATTTCCTGCAATACAATCAGATCAGACAAACATCAGAGAAAGTATCCAAAAATGCTGTTCACAAGCTTCAAAAATAATGCACTGTTGTTTGCAATCAGGTTATTTTTAATACCTGTGGATGAGAAGTTCTTATAATATTTAATAAATAAATAATACAACACGCATAATATTAAACTTAAACTTATCTTTATGTTGAATAAGAATGCAATTATTTCTTTATTCTAATAGAAATCATGAACTGCCACAGGATTTTAGTTCTTTCAGTATATCAGAATTGTTGTTTTTTCATTAGATATGATGAATATCCGAGAGAAAAAATAGTAAAATTTTGTTTGCATTGTTTAAAAATACCAATATTTCTTCTTTTGCCAAAAAATGCATATTTTTGCAATCCATCATTTCAAATGCTTCTGAAAAAGTTATTATTTTTATAGAATTTTATAATACATTTGGTATAACTATAAACTCCTGAAAATTTTTTTTTAAGTTAAATAAGAATGCTCGTTTTATACATCAGGATAGGTTGTTTTTATAACATCTGATGATTAATAGAGAAAAAGATACAAAAATGTTTAAAAATGACAATACTTCTTTCAATTAGAAATAATGCACTATTGTTTGCAGTCAGTCTTTTCTTAAATGCCTCTGGATAGGTTATGTTTTATATATTTTAATTATGTAAGGCAAAAGATAATTTATCCTTTTTTTGTTGAATAATAAAGATTTCTTTATTTTGAATGGATATTGTGTACCGTCATAGGATTTTTAAATTCTCTTTATTCATCATAACACCTAAGGTTGCAACTACAGGAGAAGAGTGTTATTAAGCACATATAAATACCTTTTTCTTTCTTTGGTTCTTTTTTTCCATCAAAGTAATTGATAGTATCATTTCCTAAGTTTACGGTTTCTGCATATTCCAAAAACTGATTAATAACAGTATTTGCAGGTAGTCCTAAAAAATCAAATAGTCAATATCAAATGTGTAAGACCTCTTTTAGTCTCAATTTTAACCACATTTTCTTACGGAGTTCAAGTTATCAATAATAGGTTGCACATGTACATGTGCGAGAGTGGATTCATCAGTATCTTTCAACTTGTAGTATGTTCTTACAGATGGTAAAATGAAGGGGTAGTATGATATTAATTATTCTTACTTTCCTTGATAAAGAGTAATGGTCCTTGATTGATTTAAAATACATTGGTTATATTTTAGTACCTGAGAAACAGATCAAACCACTAAACTTTCTCATTGACAAATAAACCATGAACATGAGGTCAAGGTCATATGAAACCTTCCAGACATATATGTACACCATTCAATCTTTCAATACACTAAATATAATGGCCCAATTACTTATAGTATCTAAGAAATAAACCAAACAACAACAAAAAACCACCAAAACAAAGCATTGTTCAATGAACAATAATAAATAGGTCAAGGTCAGATGAAACCTGCCAGTCAGATATGTATGCCTCGTCATCATTACATCCACCATATAAAGTTCACATATTGCTTATAGTATCCAGTCAGATATGTATGCCTCGTCATCATTACATCCACCATATAAAGTTCACATATTGCTTATAGTATCTTATAATCAGACTTAACCTTGATCCATGAAATGAGTTGAGGGTCGGATAAACCCAGTCTATAGACCATGCAAGGAATCATATATAGTTAGTTATCCTATTACTCAAAACAAGTGAGAAATTCAAACGACAAAAAATTTAGCATTCACTGAACCATAAAAATGAGGACATATGACAGATGGAAATTTGTAACATAAGGTATCCGCGTACAAAGGATGAAGCATCTAGGACTTCTTACCACTGAAATATAAAGTACAAATAGTCTATGCGGTCCCCAACACCACCGAATTGTAATCCTTCTATCCCCTATTCTGCAACATTCATCAAAGGCGAGACAAAGAGAATATTTGGCTCTTAAATTCTCAAATACTAGACAGTGCACTGTGTCACACAGAAACATCACACTTGCATTTTTACTTATCATTTTTGAATTTATTTTCAAATTCTCCAAAGAAAAAAGTTTTATTTTAAGTATCACAAAAACTTAAAGATACCAAAAATCATATGAATGAGGTCAAGGTTAGATGAATCCTGACAGACATGCAGACATATACATCTTACAGTCATTCCACTGACATCATAGGTAGTTATCTGAGAAATGGTCTTAACCATGAAAATTTTATTTAACCAATGAACCGTAAAAAAGAGATCAATGTCATATTAACCCTGGCAGAGTGGCATGTACACCTTGCAATTATTCTATGAACTGATTCAGGGGTGATCCAGCCATTCTCAAAAGGGGGGGGGGTTCCAAACCTAGGATAAAGGGAGGTTCCAATCATATGACACCAATCAAATGCATTGATCGTCTAAAAAAAGGGGAGTTCGAACCCCCAGAAACCCCCAGGATCTGCCACTGTGAATTCACCTTTTATTACCAAGTAAAGTTAACCTAACTGATAAATTTGGGTCAAAATCAATTTTTTTTATCATATTATAAACAATTCATTTAAAGCATAAACATAACCATATAAGGAAGAAACAAATTTCCATAAAAAATAAGTGGCTTATTATTAAATTATGTCAACATCACTGTGCTTAAACGGCTGTGGGTAACTTAAGTTACCCACAGCCCAAGATGGCGGACTCTAAACTCGTTGATATTTTATTCATACAAAATGTACCTTTTGCGACGTTTTTCATGCAGAATGTAAATATTTATAGGATTATTGAATAAAGAAATGACTAACAATTACCATAAATTTATTAATATAGAGTTCACTAAAGCGCAAGGTCAACTTTAAAAAATGCATAAGATGTCCGTAACTTTTTGATCGAAACTAAGCAGACTGTCCGTAACTTTATTTTTAGATGTGGGTAACTTTTAATTTAACATTTTAAGAATTATAATTTGAACAATTAGAAGACAATTAACATCATATTTGTAACCTTCGCAGCCGTTTATACTACTCATTCACCACCAAATGTGATTTTATTAACGCATCATACTTACACCACAGAAGTTTTATGTGGGGTTTGTGGTACTCCATACTGGTTATGGTTTGAACTTTTATTTACTAATGTGCGTCTTATCGACGTTTTTCGCTTGTCAGACCAAGGCTTTTCCATACTCTTTAATGTTTTGAGTTTAATTATATGTTTGCGGTTTACCTTCAACTCTGTTTCTTTCTATGTGTATTTTGATGAATACTCTTTGACGCGGCTCGGTATTTATACATCCCACCAGTTAGTTATAGTGTTATGATTTTTTGAATATGTTTCCTAGTATGTTTTTTTTCTCTCTTTGTATGTTATCAGGGGTTGTTAGACTATTAAATTATCCTGTTGTCCTACGTAGTTATTTATATTTTTATATTCTATGTCGAATTGTTACACTATGTTGACTGCTCTTTTCCTTTTATTGTCACTGCATGACTTTTACCTATTGTGTCTTTTAGTTTTATTCAGTTTAATGAGATTTAATGCAACTTGCATACAAATGAAATATGCAGCTAGCTGTAAAACTAGGTTTATTCATTTATACAAAATGTCCTTTTTTTTTAAAGTTTTCCCATTTACTGTAAATCTTGGCCAGGGTGCCGCAATATCACCGTGCGCAACGTCCCAGTGTGTCCAGATTGACACCCCTTTTATTTTACTGTCAATGCTGATGGGATTTGTTTTTGTGGGGATGAGAGAAAAGTGTTTTTGGCTTTTTCAAAAAGACGGGAAAAGTTTGTGCACTTAAGAGGGCCCTCATGGGGTTTTTGATTATGTGATTACTTGGCCGTTTTTTTAATGATTATTTGATTATTAAGCCAAATATTTTATGATTATTTGATTACCTAGGACTGTATTTTTAGTTTATGATTATTTGATTACTAAAGATAAGCAAATATTTTTTTTTTTTTTTTTTAATTTATCATATTTTATTGAAATCTGTACATTTGTTAGTTTTCAAACATCAAGTACCGGTACCTTATCCCGGCCTCGTTAACATTAGTAAATAACATATATATACAACTGTTAGTTTTTGTTAGTATTATACATACAATTTTCCATATTTGAAAATATTATATACCATATCAGTAATATCAAAAAAATGAAGTTTACCATTAAGATAATCAACCATAATTATCTAATATAACAAATGCACAGGTTATGAAAAAAATATATAATGTGAGTAGTTGAAGTAATAAAAATAAATATATATAAGCTATATATTTTTAGGTATGTCTGTAGATTATTTTCAAAATTATGAAGAAAAAAAAAAAAAAAAAAAATAAATAAGTAAATAGATAATTGAAAGATAAATATTCAATTTCAAGGAAATTATAAGTTTTTTGTTTGTTTTCAGTTATTTGCAGAGATGAATAATGTAGTTCTTTCTCATGTTAGAAACAATATATCATATGACCATTCTATTTCTACTAATTTATGTACACATATACAATGTAAAACAAAATATCTGATCATTCATCAAAAAGAATGGCAAAAGCATTCCAACTTTTGTCAAAAATTTCTACTCTTTTATTTTTAACAGCAATTAATTTTTCAGTGTTGTATAAAGATTTTATTTTACTTTGCACTGCCTGCATTGATAGAGATTTCTTAAAATATTTGCAGTTGAAAATATATTGTTTTATCTGCATATAAATCAAATTTGCAGCATTCCCCTTAAATGATTTTGTAGTATCCCCAGATAAGCAAATATTTAATGATTATGTGATTATATTGGCAAAAAAATGGTGATTATGTGATTACTAGGACCCCCCCATGAGGGGCCTCACTTAAGTCTCGTATAGTCTATCCACTGCATGCTTGGGCAATTTGGGTTCCCCTCCAAAATCCCGGATTCATGCTACCCTTGTCGTTGCTGGTAGAAAATCAGTAAGTGTATACATGCTACATGTATGTGTAAAAAATACTTGTGTAGTCTACTTGTTCAAAAATAAAAACGAACGATGATGTTTCAACAGTTTATCTGCTATGATCGGAAACAAGCCTCCGAACTAGGCGATACGGGTACCCCAACGTTATACAAAATGAGACCCGAGTTTTGCGGATTTATCGTGATTTTTTTCATATTTTTCCCAATTTTGTCTTCCATCGATACAATGAATTATATCATACTAGACATCTACTTCGTTTTGTGAATAGATATTCGATGCAATCTCTATCATCAGTTTAAACATTACATCCGCGTATGTCGATTCTTTGAAAGTTACGGACATCTCTATTGGTATGATCAAAAAAGTTACGGACAAGTTGTTTTGAAGTTACGGACAGCCTAAGTGTTTTTTAAAATCGTGCTGTGATCGTTTATTTTGTAGTATTTAATCACTTTTCCAGTTTAGGGGTTTCCCTTAACGATAAATACAACTTTTAAATTCAGTTGTTTAATTGATGCATTCGTGGTATTGTTATTCTATAGAAGAAAAGTATCTAACCGACGCGAGGCGGCTCCATCTTGGGCTGTGGGTAACTTAAGTTACCCACAGCCGTTTAAGCACAGTGAACATTACAAATACAACATAGACTACAATTGGTTTGAACGTACCAGATTTGTCTCTCTTATTTTTCTTTTTCTTTTTCTTTTTCTTTTTCTTTTCATTTAATTTTCCACTTTTCATTTCTTCTGAAATTTCTCTATCCTGTGAAATCAGAAAAAAATAAATTTTGAAATGAACACATTTTAAATTCATTTCAAAGTTTCATAATACACGTAGATAGATAGACAAAGAATTAATTGTATGTCTTTCATGTATGTAGTTTTGATAGTAAAATTCGAAAGTTAGTTTTAAAATCAAAATACTTGGTTTCTATTATGAAATTTTGTATCCGTTCATCATTAGGTAGTGAAAATATAGAACCTCTTTTATCTATTGATAAAAATGAGAATGGAAATGGGGAATGTGTAAAAGAAACAACAACCTGAACAAAGAGCAGAAAACATATGAAAGCAACCAATGGGTATTCAATACAGAGAGAAAATCCTTTGAGAATACCTTCAAAAGGGAAACAACTCTAACAAGAGGCTGTCACAACGACAGCAAACCGGATTTATTAACATTTATTTGTGTCCTGGCAATATCACAAGAACCATAACTGATGAACGGTGAAAGTGAAAATCGTCAATATCAAATTTGACCTCCATTTTGTCATCAGTATCAACATATTAAAATTTGAAAGAGCTTAGGTTGAATGGTTCATGAGTAAATGCAACAACATGAATGGAAACGCCATTTTTTTATCTTTCAAGAACCATAACTCCTGAACGGTAAAAGTCAAAATTATCATTCTTGAACTTGACCTCCATTTTGTCATCAGTAACAACATATTAAAATTTGGGAAGCTTTGGTTGGACAGTTCACGCGTAAATGCACGGACACGACTGGAAACGCCATTTTTCAATCTTTCAAGAACCATAACTCCTGAACGGTAAAAGTCAAAATCATCATTCTTGAACTTGACCTTCATTTTATTGTCAGTAACAACATATTAAAATTTTATAAGCTTTGGATGAACAGTATATGAGTAAATGCACGGACAACGTTTGGTTGCCGCCCGGCCACCCAGCCACCGGACCAACCGCCCGCCGTACATCCCCAAATCAATAAATTTGTCACAAAAATCCGGTTAAATCAGGTAAAAGGTGAATATTACCTGTTTCTTATTAAATGCTTTCAAATAAGTCTGTGTAATAAACTCATTTTAATGTGTACCTGCTCATCACCCGGCTTTGAAAATTTAGAACCTTCATAGCCTGTAGGATCTTCATTATTCTGTTGGTTATCTGATGAACCATTCTCAGGTTGTGACTTATCAGAGGGTTTGCTGTTTGGATTATTATCAATTTCTTTTGTTTTGTCACTACCCCCTTTCATAGTTTCTGAATCATTTCCACCAGCGTTGTCTGTTGGTAAATTGTCAACCTTCTTTATTGGGCTTGTTTCTGTGGTTGATGATTCATTGGTTGCTTTGTCTGTTGGACTAGCTTCATTTGAGCTAATTACTACATCTTCAAATACAAATATTATCAAATCTTTAATATGTCTTAAGCTAAAAAATGGGCTTTGCAAAGTATACCATTTTGAAAGATTTTAACAAAATGAAAAGGAGAATTTCAGCATATCAAATTGAAATTTCACCGTAAGGCCAGACTTTTTTTATTATCTGTTTAACGAGATCCGCCGACTCCACCTTTCCCGATTTTAGAATAAAAATAAAAGTAGTGCTTCTTACTTTTATTATTATTTTTCCCGCCGACTGTTACGAAATCCTCAGAAAAAAAATAAAATGTGTTGTTCACGATACTCGCTTTCAGTCAATTTCGTTATCGGTAATATTTAATTTTTACCAAGTCAATAAAACAGCAATTTTCATTTAAAAGTAAAGAAATTCAAGGCATAAACGATATATTTTCTTCTAAAAGATTTTTAAGCTGGTGGCATGCATTTCATACTTGTTACACGAGAGCGTACATCAAATCATTCTAACTTTCGTCAAAATCAGTTATTACTTCATCAGAACTTGATGAAATTAGCCTAAAGTAAACCTGTCATCCATGTATTGCATTAGAAACGTCATATTCCTTTCCAAATAGCGTATCAAACATCGTTTATTTTTGTAAATTTTTCTTCGTCCGACATTTAAAGTAGAACTACGGATCGGAATCGGGATTTCATCGGAAACGGACCCGCTATGACCGAAATCCGGATTTGTGCGATAATGACTACAGACGCATGAATGGCACTGCTGACAGACAAGGAATGAGCACAAAGGGAAAATTACGCTTTCCACACGCATTAACATACTTTTGGTTAGATCTTCTTGATTAATGTATATATTTCCATGTATAAGCATTGTTTCAATTTATAGGTTAAAGTTGCTTAACTCTGGGACTATTACACCAGAGACATATATACACATGTGTATATATATGCTACATACACTAAGAGGTTCCTGACTGGGTGACTGGTATATACATATATAGTGTATATGCAGCGAGGTTGATATATTTGAGTGGTGCCATGGATATACAGAATCAAAACATATTTTTATGTTTATATTAATAGAAGGGTTAACCAGAGACATATATAAACTATATGTATTTATATTTCTCTGGGTTAATATACTGGTCAGTTCTCATTTCATTGTTCTTGTATTTTGATAAATTCTAAAAAAAAAAAAAAAAAAAAAAAAAAAAGACACTTATAATGGTTTTACTTTTATTTTTAGTGTCGACTGGACCAATTTTGCACTTTTATTTTTTTTTTATTTCGCCCCCTCGACCCTAATTTTTTACAAATTTTCTCGTTAAACAGATAAAATAAAAAGTCTGGCCTAAACATCTCACTTGTAAGAGTAACCTACTACATGTATTGTATTTATCAGGCAATTTACATTTATGTTTAAAGATGCATTTCATTAAATTTTTTCTCAATTAGAAAATCATGAAAGTGCTATAACTTTGAAGTATATTTTTTCTCATACTAACCTTTTATATGTGCTGAATCATCACTTTTACCAGTTTTTTTGTCGATAAATTCTGAGACTTCAATTTGTGGTTCTTCCTCTAGTTTTCCAGCAGCAAATACTAAAAAAAACAGTGTGCATGTCAATGGTACAGGGATGCACAACTCGCACTATCATTTTCTATGTTCAGTGGACTGTGAAATTAGTGTCAAAACTATATATATTTTTTCTCATACTAACCTTTTATCAATGTTTATATGTCAATGTACATGTATGTGCTGAATCATCACTTTTACCAGTTTTTTTTTCAATTGGACTTCAACTTCATCAAAAACTATCTTGACCAAAAACTTTAAAGAGAAGCAGACACTAACATTTTCCATGTTCTATGGACCATGAAATTTGAGTAAAAACTCTAATTTGGCATTCAAATTAGAAAGATTATATCATAGGGATCAGGAGTACTTAGTTTCATCTTTTTCATGTTAATTAAACTTCAAATTCATCAAAAACCACCTAGACTAAAAAAATTAACCTGAAGCAGGACAGACAAAAGAACAAACAAACAAATGAAAGGAAGGATGGACAGAGAGATGAAGGAAAAAATGAATGGATGTAGAGACAGAGGGGCATAAATAAGGAGGTTCCAAAATGATTGGTTTTTTTTCATATTGAAAGTACGACAACAGTTACCATAACACATAATATGCCTGGAGAAGTAGATTTTCTTGTCTGTATCAAATGACTACCAGGTTCTGAGTAAAGCAACAAACTTACAATTTGTCACGGTTATTTTGAATGTAAAAGTTGAAGTCTTTGGTCATTTCAGTTGTATAAATTGCTATCCTATAATTTATACAGTCCTGTGAATAAAGGCTAATCTCAGTACCAATTATAAGAGAGATTGATCACTTGTCTTCTGAATTGAGGTTCAACACATTCAAAGGGAATTAGTATTCATACTACAGGAGGACTAGAAGAGGTGATCTGACAGTGAACATGTAATACAGGTGACTTTTAAAGCAGGTTTTACAGTACATCTACATGTACAACTGCAAAATTAAATAAAAACTGATTTTGTTTTAAATCAAAATGGTTGATTTCACTTTGCACTTATCATGCTAATAAAAATTAAATGACACAACTGTTTAAATTATACCAATAAACATTCTGTAAAACTAGTTTACTCACAATAAGAATGGTCATCTTCTGCATCATCTGACTTGGATCCAGGAACTTTATTCAATGTAATGCCTGTTGGTGGAGCCTCCTTCAAATTTGTCTCTTCTCCACTATTGTTTTTAATAATCACTGAAGATAGTACATCTTTATTTGTTTTTTCAACAGGTTTTTCTGGAATAGCATCAGATTCATGTTGTTTTTGATCTTGTTTCCCCATGCTATCATTTGCTTTTAATCCATTTGTATCAGATACACTTGTATTTGGGCCCTGCATTACGGACTCAGATTTAGTGGAGGTTTCTGGAGTTGCAAATGGTATCTCAGTATTTGTAACTACTGCATCCTCTACTTTGCCATTCTCATTAACTGGTGTATCCACTACAGGTATTGTCTCTTTTCCTTGAGGATCTGGTTTACTGGGTCTATAAGCTTCCCCTCTCATCTGGCTTCTACTTTCTTTTGATATTTTCCCTTTGCAGTTAAAGTTTCCCATGCTCTCTGTTTACAGTTTACTTGAATTCTGAAAATAATCAGAAGTCTGTAACTGATAGGTTGTTGATTCTCAGACATGTCAGACAGCTGTAATTATTTCTAATGTATTAATTAAACATGCTTAACCCACGGCATTCTATGTATGCTGGTCCCAAGTCAAGAGCTTGTAGTTCAGTTGTTGCTGTTGGTTCCTGTCTGTTATAGGTTTGTTCTTCTTAAAGTGTTTTGTTATCAAATTAGGCTGTTGAATAGTTTTCTCAAATGAATCATTTTAAATATTTTAGGTAAGGCGCCTTTTATTATGTTTATAGGCAACACTACAGTATGGTTTTTTTCTCATTGTTGAAAGGGTATGGTTGCCTATAATTGCTTACATCCATTTCATTTGAACTTGATAGTAATATGTTTCATTGGCAATCATATCACATCTCCTTAATTATGGATATGGTTAACATGGTTAAGAAAAATTAGACATTTCCATTAACACGAGTTTAAAAGATTTATAATTATAAATTACAAGTGCATTTTTTCATGGACAGAATTTTGTTTGTTTTCACAGAGTCTTGGTCACATGATGTTATTTTGCATCTTCTATTTCTGTTCATAGTCTGAATAATTAAACGGTTTACTTCAAGTGAGCATGGACTGTTGCTGTTGGTCCATTGGACACAAGAGTCACAGATGTGAACTTCATCATGTATCTATGCAATATTGTTATAAACTATGGAGATGTGGTATCCACCTAAGCAAAATCACATAGATGTAAATAACCATAGGTAAAACGTCTGTCCTTTCTCCAAAACAATCATGTCTGTTACAATGAGAATGGACCTTCAATATGCTGCTCACATCAATATGTCAAATATCAAACCTGTAGAATATACCTGTATAATCTTTTAAGGGCTAATGTGTAAGGAAATTCAATCCTTTTTTAGCCCACCCAAATTCGTACATGTTCTAAAAACTAAACTCATAACAATCCTGCATTTTATGGGTCACTTTTGGTTGACGAATAATTCATATTTTAAATAGTTAATATTTAAAGAAGTCAAAATTCTTCACTAGAACTGGTATTTAATTTTTCTTTATGCCAATCCACTCATATTCAACAATAAAAAATAATTGTCTAATTTATCACCATGATCATGATGATCACTAGAACTGCAGCATTGTACAGTACATAAAATCTTCCCAATGATGATCAAGATGAATTTAAAGTTATCAACGGCCTAAGTGGCCTCAAAGACACAACATTTTCGGGTAAACTGTTCCAATCGTTTAAATAATTTGTTGGAAAAATGTCTTAAATGAAATGATGAGTTACATCGACATGATCAAGGCTATAAGTTTTAAATTGTGTCTCCATGAGTATAAGAAGTTAAAACAGTGAAAAACCTTTCAATATGTTCATGTGGTACATCTGATCACACCCGTACGAAATTATAAGGCGTATTACGCCTGGAAATAAGGCGTAAACCAGGCGTAAGTGGTAGTTACGTGTCTAATTCCAAGCGTAAGGGAGCAGGAAACGTAAATTTCTAGTCCTTACGGGCGTAGAAAAAAGCAGGAAACCTGGCGTAAATTAAAATAAGCAAGGCGTAAATTAAAATAAGCAAGGCGTAAATTTTCTTACGGGCGTAAAACTGTTGGTATGGCGTAAATAGAAATACCCATAATGCTTTGTTTAAAGGATCATGGGATTTTTTTTTCAAAATTTGGCTCTTTGGTTTTAGTTTGCAAGAGTTGGACACATGGCAGCTTCATATATTCAGGGATAATTTGCTTGTTTTGTGCTTTTTGGAAGAATCTGAAATTGGAAATACTGAATTACATAAATTAATGAAAATTGTGAAATAAAAGGAAAGAAGTAATACATGGTAAATAATAATAATGTGAGTATAAGTAAGTATTATGTTCTATCAGAATTTTTGAAATCCCAAAACCTTTATCCTTGCATAATTAAAATTAAAATCTTTTACTTTAAGTTCAACTGCAGTATTATCATATTTTAGTTCAAAAGACAATAATTTTCAAAAACAACTTAGTTAAAATGCTACTTTTATTTCAAGAAAAAATAATGGTCATAATTCTTATTTAAACTTAAACTTATTTGAGCCATTGTCTGCATAAAATGTATTTATTTCTATATTAGCTTCTTCAATGGTTAATATTACAAGTTTTTTGTCAAACAATAAGAAATAAAAACAACAGTACAGAAGTTTGTATCAAATACACAAAAGTACACAGCTTAGGTTAATACACTGAACTAAAATAAGTGTAGTACTATGTAAGGATATTACGCCTGGTTTATTTACTGACCAGGCGTACTCATTTGCATATTACGCCTATTTTTTTGTGAACCAGGCGTACTCATTTAAATATTACGCCTAATTTTACGCCTGGTTTACGCCTTATTTACGCAAAGTTTACGCCTGGTTGACGTCTGGACATGCATTTTGTAAACACTGCAATGCCGCCAGGATAAAGTATGATTTTTACGCCTGGTTTCCGTGTCATATACGGGCGTCACAGTTCGTACAGGTTGAGTCGCCTGAAGATTTCATAATTATAGCGAAAAAATGGGGGAAATAAAATTTTGAAATCTACTCTGACGTCCAACAGCTGTTTTGCCAGACAAGCTGGGACGTCCCACGGCCCCAGCTTGTCTGGCAAAACAGCCGTTGGACGTCGGAGTAATCTCGGACTACAGGCGACTGTGATCTGATTCAAAATCTTATATGTTTGTCAGTATCATTCATGATTCTGGCAAGTTTTTAAAAAACATATTTAGAGGAGGGACTTACCGTATTACCTTCAGTGAAGCTACTCCTTCCAGACTTTATAAATTATATAGTTACAAAAACGTAAGGTCTCCTAAATGACTCATAATTTCATAAAGGTGACAAAGTAAAAGTACAAAAAAGAAACAATTTTCCTTTTGTTTCTTTCCCTTTTTCAATCGTTGTAGAAATGCTTTGTATCAGTCCGATTAAGACAATTACAGGTATTATATGAACACATTTTTAAAACTACGTCTCTCGTGGTTGTTATGTCATAAATGGAAATGACAAACTTGTCAAATTCCCTAGTCTACTTTGGGGAAATCCTTGCACTTTCTCTTTTCATTATAAAGTGTATATTTTAAGGCAATTATAGAGTGTTGAAATTTACATTTTGACATAATTTTCCGAATACAAAATAAAATAATTCATATCCCACTAATAAATTTTATGTAACGCAAACATTAAAAATAATTAAAAAAAAAATCACATTTAGATATCATTTGAGTAAGAAGTGTTTAATAAATCAATCGGTTAACTGAACGTTTTGCGGTTGTTAGTATAACCTCCTTGGTAAAATTTGGCGGGAGTTTTAAATATTACACATTGCCATAAGTTCAAAATCTGATTGATACTGGTGCTCTGGAAATGAAAGAGGAAGAAATCGTATAAAAAAAAGAGCACTGAAAGCTTCTAACAAAATAAATTGGCTAAATTTGAAGATTTGGCTCAATTAAAACAACTTCAACAACGAAAAATTTCAGAACAGCTCTAGTCAGCACGGGGGGTTGGGGGGGGGGTAACTTATATTTATGAATTATGAGTGATGATGAGTTAGTGCTTATATAAGCATGGGTCATATTTTAAATATTGTATATAAGTATAGGTCATTCTTTCTTAAATATTTATATAACTATAGGTACTGAATTTCAGTGAATGTTATATTAAAACGGGTACGTTTTTTGAGGCAAAAATGGCACATCCCTACCAAAAAAATATCGAAATTTGTGTTTTTTTCAACATCTTTAATATAATATCATATTATCTAAAAGAAAATAGTATTTAAAATCCCTATGCTTTAAATGTTTTATAGGTACTTAGATGAATTTCAATTTCTTGCTTAGGTGCGGAAGTTATAATAGTACATATGAATACAACTTATAATCCATAATGCTATTTTATAGTTTCAAAGTCCTGTGTTTGCACTGAGACTACTATAACACATGTTATAGTAGTCTCAGGTTTGCAGCAGCTATTCTGTACGTGTTAAGCTAAAATTATTAATTTAATCTACAAGAGAGCTTATGGGCAAATGCTTGTACAACGTAATTTTTCTTCTCTGTTTTGCATTCTCAGCAACGGCAATTCTCAGATAGTCATCTCTATTTCAAAATTAAGTTTTTATATCATACAAGCGCCTTTTCAAGTTAAAATTAAAAAATAAATTACAATGCGTTTGTAATAATTCGCTATTTAGTTTCCAAATATCGGCTTAAACAAGTGCATTAATTTTCATTTCAAGTATATAGTTATCATATATTTACGTAATTTTTTTTAAATTTTAATTCAACGATTTTAATTTTGAGACTGGCTTTTCATATTTTTTTGACAGATGCATAAAGCGTCCATGTGTAATTAAAACTTGAAAATAAACTTACCTAAATAGAATTAATTATAAATTAATCCGTTTCGAAAATTTACTTATATCCCAAAGTAAGTAACACAAGTATCCAAAATGATAAAAGTTTATCCAATTCGAAAAAAATCACAAAATATGAAAATCGACGGATTTTTTAATACCGATTCATGTTTATGACCTACCCAGTTATTTCCAAACGAAAGTACTCTTCGGGATTCTCTACCCTTTTCATTAATAGAAAATAATTTTTCGAAAATCTATTTGATGTACAAATGACTACTGAGGTAAAACGAAAATGAATAATTCTACCCGGAATGGCATTATAGTCTAAACATTAATTGTTTACCGAATTTTATAACTATGAATAACAACAATAGAGTACGAAGGGAATGGATTCTTCCAGATCCTTTTACATAATTCTTGTCAAACAACTTTGCAATGTTATTAAATATCCAATATGAGAAGTACTGTTCACATTATTTATATGGGAATAATTGTAAATATATACTGATATAAAAGAATAGAAATGGATATCTTATTTACAAATCGAAGACAATTCAACCGTAAAAACTTATTTACAGTTTATTTAAAATTTCATTGATTGACTGAGTCTGGTTGAACGTAAAGCTGTAGGTCAAGTTACGTTATTTTGTATGTTCAGGATAAAAATGAGTTGATTGGAACTCCAGGCAATCTATAATAAAGTTAATAACGGCGTTGGAACTTAATTACATTCAACCACACGGTGGGTATGGTTGTCCTGCGAGAGAACGTTCTGTGCTGGTGATTTGGTCCTGTCAGGTGCTGGTGGGTCCTGATTCTGTGCTGGTGGGTTTGCCTTTTACATTGTATCAGAACGGCAATAAAACGACTGTTTTGTTGCTTAATTTTTCTCTGATGCGTCATAAGTACCATGCAAAGTATATTACAACAATATTATATTGCAAAAGTCGTGCAAGTTCGTTAAACGGAATTGTCCTGACGCTGTGCTGGTGATAAGAAAAACGGTCCGGGTTCTGTGCTCCTATGTCCTGGTTCTGTGCCTTTATATTTTAGTTAAAAGTGGCATATATTCAAGATCATTGATGCTGTACTGTTATTGACTAATTAACTGTTGTCTGCTTTCTTGAAATTGACATTGTTGTGAATCCGTTTACTGTTATTATGAGAGAAAAAATACCCCTATTTTTAATTTTTTTTTTTAAAATGAACTGTAATCTGATTTATTGGCCTGTTAATGGAACCCTCCTTGCCCCCTTTTAAGATAAGAAAATATGTTTACGATCATTTTGCAAGATCACCAAAATACGTTGTAATTTATACAATACTTATATAAAGTAAATGATGTGGTAAGTTTGTTGTCAATGGACTTTCCATAAGAAACCAATGGAAGTATGTGTTAACAACCATACGTCATCGTAAGAACTTCAACAGTAACCCATAAAATATAAATGTAAAAGGTTTTGCATAAAAATGGAGAGCAAAAATATAGAACAAAGGACTTTCTGAAATATAAGTGGTTGATGATAATACATAACAGTTAAAAAGGTTGAGGATGAACACGGATGCGGCCAATTTCATTTCTGACAAAAATCAACTGAAAAGTGACATTTTTTTGGCATATTTGATAGATTTTTTATATTTAAGCATGAATCGGAGTGTTTTTAATGACTAATTCAAATAAAATCTTTCACATAAACTAATCGAATCAACTGAAATAAACACAAGTGTATAAAAAGTGTCCAAAATCTTTCGTCAGATGAACCTGAAATTTGAGGCAAAAATCGACCCTTACTGGACCTACTCCATAAAAATAAAACACAAAAGGGAGCTCACATCAATAGATTTAACACCCAATCTCCCATAAAACCATGCAAAACAGTCCACAAGGGGGGTCAACAGATTCGATTCAAACTTTGTGTGCTTAAAGAATATAATGAAAGAAGCCCATAAAAAAAATATTTCATCTGGTTCCCATTACATTCAGCTTGGAGATGCTGAAATGTACCGGGAACCAGTTTTCCCATGTTTGAGGCAGTATTTTTCTATAAAATTGACCAATTTCAACACCCTGAAACTTATAAATGCGGAAAACAACGAGATAAAGAATGATGATTTATTGAATAATCAAGTATTAAAGCTTTAGAAATTCACCAGCACATACATTTTTCAAGAAACAGTTTGTGGATTATTCCAAGGGAGATAATCCAGTAAAAAATATTTTCTGAAAATCATAAAAAGTACATTTTTTAAAAACTATCCATGGCTGAGCCTTTGGTCCATTAAACATATATGGAAAACTCACTTTGTTTTTTTATTTGGAATACTTAATTATGTATTTTAGATACCAATCGTGCTGGGGTCTCATTTCATA
Source organism: Mytilus edulis (assembly GCF_963676685.1). Classification (NCBI taxonomy): domain Eukaryota; kingdom Metazoa; phylum Mollusca; class Bivalvia; order Mytilida; family Mytilidae; genus Mytilus; species Mytilus edulis. The sequence goes on along the minus strand of NC_092345.1, from coordinate 34,157,224 downwards.
TTTTCTAGAAATCTTCAAGAAAAATGCCTAAATTTACAAATTTTCCTTAATTAGTTTAAACAAGCAATGGTAGATAATTTTGAAAACTAAGTGTTTCCTTTTCAAAAACACTATAGCATTTAAAAAGTTGGTCAAAGTAACAATGCTCATAGTACCATTACAAGTTATGATGCAATACATATTGATTTTCAATGGTACAAAGGGAGATAATTCAATAAAAATGAATTTTCTAAAATTTTAAAAGTACATATTTAGGTAACTAAACAGGCCTTTGTCCAATAAAAAATATGAACTTATCAGGGAAAGAGGTTATTCAGCATTTAAGCATATACAATTTGTGGGCTCTTTTTCAAATACTTTCTAGAATTCAGTATGAACAATGCCTAAACAGCAATTTATACAAAACTTCAAAGGTGTTTGTATTCTGCTATCTCATATTGTATTTTCTTGTGGTCTCATGTTGTATTTTCTTGTAATGTTCTATTGTATTTTCTTGTAGACTCTTGTTATATATTTCTTGTAGTCTCATTGTGGGACTATTATTTCTGTAGTTTCAGTAGGAGGTTGTGTTATCTTTTGTTTGTGTAACTGTTGAGGGATCCTGATATAGCAAATCTCAATTAAAGTCAGCATGGCAATTTGATAGCTAGCCCACATAAATGAGCAAAAAAGACCAACTAACTGCTCCAAAACAAACTGCAAACAAGGCAAATATAAGGGGTTTCTGTGTGTAAACCAAAACATAGTCTCAGCAAATCATACTGGCTTAAAGCAGAAAGACAGTTAGAATAAATAATAATATTTATTAAAAAATCATTTAATTTTGGCCCTTGAGAAACACTCAGCATACAAACGGAATTTTGAGTTCCAGCCTGAGCAAGTCAGCTTGCAACCTTCAGTGTAAGGAAGAACCTGCCTGCCCGACAATGCGCCAGCCGGGGAATGTGAAGCGAGGGTTCTCCACTTAGGTGATGAGACTAGGCGTCTCATCGGCAGCCAGGTAGTGCAAGGGTCTGCTTGGGGGATAGCCCATGTACTAGTGAAGTAGCAGGGGTCTATCACACTGGCACTGGAATAAATTTGATAAAATTTGTCCCCGAAATGCTTGGGGATGAATGAAATTTTAGAAATGACCAGTGATAAAATTCCATTAAGGTCCAAAAACTCAGATGGAAACAGGAGTGCCCCAAAGGATTTAGGAGTTTGGATTTATTCACCTTCAATAAAGTCATGAGAAAAAAAGAAAAAAAATAATAATGAAATTAATGTTACATACTGTTTTATAATAATGTTACTAAATGTATTACTAATGATATTTAGTATTTAAAGATTAGAAGTTAATGTTAAAATTTCTTAGCAAAACTGCATACTTGTTGGGAAATCAAGCATGGGAATTTTATAAACAATGGTATCCAGTATTCAAAACATAAAGTGATGCTATTAAAATAGAATTCAGTATCCCAATTTTGAAAATGTAATAAAAAATGATATTCAGTATTCCAATTTTTTTTAAATGCTATACAAAAATGATATCCAGTATCCAAACAAGATTAATTCAAAATTTTACATGTTCAAAGATTCAAACATGAGAATACTATAATTATTAAGTCAGTAATTCAATGATGAGAATGCTATAAAAAGGATATCCAGTATTCAATAATCAGAATTTATAAAAATGATATTCAGTATATTTAATAATAAGAATGCTATAAAAATAATATTCAGTATATTCAATGATTAGAATGCTATAAAAATGATATTCAGTATATTCAATGATTAGAATGCTATAAAAATGATATTCAGTATATTCAATGATTAGAATGCTATAAAAATGATATTCAGTATATTCAATGATTAGAATGCTATAAAAATGATATTCAGTATATGAATGATAGAGTGTTTCAGTATCAGACTCTGAAATGCAACAGCTGCATCAGATTGGTTGGTAATAGATTTGAACATTATAAGAAATGCATTCAGTATGCAATTCAGAGTGGGGGAGAAACTGCCTGTATAACAATCTGCTAGTTTAGGGAATGTGGAGCGAGGATTCTCCACGAATAGGTGAGACTTGGCATCTCATTTGTAGATGTTTGTATGCAAGGTATGCATGGGGATATCCCATGTGCTAGTAGATTACCATACAGGCATGAGAACTATAAATTCATTATTCAAACATGATAAATTTTCCTAAACAAATTTGTGAAGAAAATGCCACTCTGTTCAGTTGAAGCAATTATAAAATAATACTTTTCAGGCTTAAAAGCTCTCATCATTGAATACGATGTTATAATATGCAGCTATATAATTAATAATTTTTTCGAGGTGTTTGTCAAATTTCACAGCTATAAAGTACTGTTAGATTCTGGGGTAGATGTAGTATTAAATGCTATGTATACTGCCATCTGCAATTTAAACATTGTGTGAGTAAAAAAAAAGTTTAAAATACATATACTCTACAGTAAACATCACTATATCCCAAAATATTAATATCTTTAACATCAATAAGAAGATATAAACAATCTCTATAATATCTAAATTAATAGGAAAACTGTATAGATTCTTGGTTTTGACATATTTTAAATGTAAAGTTGTCTATTTAAAAAGTGTATGTTGTCCAATTTTAAGGATTCAGGTTGCTGGAATTAGCTACATCCCGAGTTATGGAGTAGGTTTACAATCATGTTCGCTATAACATACTTCTGGACTGCTTGGGCACTGATGAAGCTGTAGTTTGTCCTTTATGGTACATCACGATTTACGGAGTAGGTTTACAATTTTGGTTCACAATCAGTAACATACTTCTGGAATGTTTGCACGGGCACTGATGAGGCTGTAATACTGCCTTGTAGTCAATAAGCTAGTTGTGCTACGTGATCTGATTGATAGGTTGGAGAAATAGTATGTCCACACAGATAAAGGAACTGATATACATGTATACACTAATATGTCAATGTTGAAATGCATCGAGTCTCATTTAAAAAAAGTGAATATTTGCCATGTCTGTAATGCAATCCTGTTTGAAAACATGGGATCATTCTGAACTTGATAAAAGTGAGAACCAGTTGCTGAATGTGCTTTAAACCACTGATAAGTTGGTGATACTATGATAAGAATACTGGCAATGTTCATGCTCTGTATAATATGTAGGTACGACTGGGGTACAGTTGAATAAATGTAAAGTTTAATAAACAATAGTGGAAATTATTTGTCCATGCCAAGTAAGTCAATCTGTAATGCCACATCCAAAGTAAAAGAAGAACTTGATCATGTTGATAATGACTAATCCTTTTGTTTTAAATCTGGTGAAACCAAAGTGCATACAGGAGGTGTCTATGTCTTCATTTCCTCAGTGTTAAAATATGCAATAAGAAATGAAGAAAGGTGTCAGTAATAATATTTTTTAAGGCAATATCAGAAGCTGTACTTATGTAATAATCCTATAAATGTAAACTGTATAACAAGAAAATATCTGTTGACTTATTTAGAATAATTTAAAAACTGAATAAAATTATACTAAAAGTATCTTTATCTTATCTATCTAAGATCATGAAACTACTAAATAATTATTTGCAGACTGCATGAAAGGCAGGGTATATATGAAGGCAGCAAGTAAAAATAATTAATATAAAAAAGGAAATAAAATAAAATATTGATCACTATATACTAACCCAATAATAAAAAGAAAATAAAAATCAGGATAGGTAAAATTCCAAGTGGCTGTTTTCTAAATAATATTTAAATTAAAGAGGTAAATATTTTTTTTCAATCTTGTCTCTAGTTGCCTTCAGATAATAATAATGCAAAGAAAACTCCAAGCACCATATTTCTGTATATAAGAAATAAAAGTTCAAACAAATATACTTGCCTAGAACAGTTGTGTAGAAAGTAAAGCCAGTTCAATATATAACACTCATGGAAATCTCTGTATGGTCACAAATTATAGAAGGATCTGATGATATATTAGATTCTGCTCTATCACATAATACTTTCTAACACAGTAACATGGTTAAAAACTTCACATGAAAAACTACACAAGTTTGAGAACATATAAACTCAGCTGTGTATAAGTTAATAAGATCCAAAGGTGAAATAAACAAGATAGTTCATGTCGCAAGAAGTAGATATCTAAAATTAGTATGCATAATGCAGCCACATTGTGATCGTCGACATATAATGGTAAAAGTTAATGGTAAAAAAAAAATGAAGTCCAGTTGAATAAATTGAATAATAGCACTGTAAAACTCCATCAACTAGTCAGGCTGCTATGAACCAAGAAACTGATTATACAAAGACCATGCAATTGGCTAATTACACACAGATTGGGTACATCTAACATCCAGGGGGAGGAGACTGACCTACTGACCCTCAAATAATATACTGTTTATTGTGTAATCAGTATTAAAGAGATCTGGTATCATATTCTGCTTTCCTCTCCTACAGTGATTGTTTGTGACATGAATCTGATTAAGAAAAGATTTGTGTGCCTCCTAGTGAGATTCCAATTGTAACTTCAAAGTGTCAAATGTTAGACTAATTAACCTCAAGATATAACAAGTGGTCTGTGTATGTTAATTAATTGCATCCATGATGTCAGCATCTTTATCATAAAATTAATTACTTGTAAACTGAAATGCTTTTCTGTTTGTATAAACAATACTTATATTACATATAAGTAAATATTACGCTCAATAAATCAAGGAATTTAAAATATCAACCTGTAGATATTTATGACAATCAAAGTGTTACTTTTTAAAAAGCTTTATCACATTTAGAAAAACCAATAACAGCAATTATGAACATAATACATAACCCGAATAATTCAGTCGTTATATTCCGCTGATCTACGAAGGCTACATTGTCTCTTGTGGGAGAAAATCGGACACGGAAAGGGCTTGAATTATTCGAGTTACATAATACAATGATAATTTATGCAATGACTATTGATTGTCCTTTGATATGTACAAAGGGAGATAATCAATCAAAAATGCATTTTCAAAAACATTAGAAAAATATCAATTGTTCTTCAAATTCAGCAGTTTGCTCTTGATATATAATTAGTAAATCTATCTATATTTTCCTTTGTTTCATAGAGTAAAACATAAAATAAAAGCATACCAAGGTGTTATAAGAGAGTTTTTAGACAAACAAATTTATGGTTTATATCTATGATTCTGTTGAAAAATGTAAAAAATTGCAATTTCTTACAACAACAATTTTTAAAATATCATTCTCTACAAATATTTAGTTTTAAAGTGTATATTTGTCTAGGAGGTGTCATTACATAACACATAACAGTGACAATAAGTATATATTGATATCTATATGACCAAGGGGGAGAATCCAAAGTTATAAAAATACACTTTATAGATAATTAAAGCTGTTATATTTTTATACTACTTTAGTATCTAGAATTTAACCATCATTTTACAGAAATTAAAAATTGTGCTAATATACCTGCTTCTGTATTCTATAAAATATTTCCATATCGTTGTATTTTTGTCACCTTTAGGAATAGTGAAAGTTCAATGTTTTTTTAGTCTAAAGAAAAGCTGGTGTTTACACAAAAATTATACATAATTTCTAAGACAATCAAGCATAGTCTAACATAGTCAAACTGAAATGTAAAGTTCAGGCTTGATTAAAGGACCAAACACCGAAGAATACAACCTTACAAAAACTAACAATTTTGTAACAACTTCATGTCACTGTAAGGCAAAACAAACATTAATGCTGTTTCCTGCTTCCAAGTTGAAATAGTGGGATGGGTAGGGATTTATTGTATTCTTTTAACTGAAATACAAGTGAAATAATAGAACTGATGATACTCAAAACCAATACCAAAAGAGCACCACTGGGCCTTTTGGTGTCAGAAAAAAAACCCACCTAGATACATCATTTCATTTGATAATTTTCTAATTTGTTGATGCGAGATTAGAATACATCTCAAAATGTGTTTTAATAGTGCTTAGACACATTCCAATTTAGTTTGCATACTTATAACATTTATTTTCCCTTTTAAAAATATATTTAATATAGCTAAATGATGTTAACAGAATGAAAAAAAGTCATCTTTATTTTTGAAGCATTAACCAAAATTAGTGTAGGCGGGCCTGAAACAGTGACTGTTTGAGGAGGCAGGAAACAGACGAATATGTTTTTTGTCCTT